>NC_081406.1:167707360-167839860 GCF_030272615.1 Cryptomeria japonica | reverse complement strand
AGGTCCAAAACAATATGCATACATATATGAAGGAATACACTTTTAAACACATAGCATCCAATTTCACATCATATCATGGATTGATCTCCTAATCAAAGAACAATAAAGATAGAATCCAATTACTTTTCCTAACAATTCATATGTGACCATTTACTCAATTGCAACATCATTGAAATCATATAAAGTGATCATCAATTAGGCATCCATACATGAATCATAGCATCATCAACATAAGTATTGAAATCAACATAATATGGGATATATCATATCCAATGATATCAAATCATCTATCAAATAGTCTCTAAATCCATAGTGCATCAAATTAATGTATCAAATGATAAGTCCATAGTGAAAATAAAGAAGTTCTATTGCAGGCTCGGGGTAGTGCCTCACATTATGCCCAATACCCTCACTTAAAATATTCTTCTAGGTATACTATGGATTCATGCCATACAAGCACTCTATTTTACACTTCACCACATCATAAAATTGATACATGACAATGAAATTTACACAATAAAGGCTAATACTAATCCTTATAAGGGTGTTAAAGAATAATCATGACGCATATAATTCTTTAATACTATCATCCCTTCTACAACACAATCTCCTATTGATGATGATTTATTAGAAAAAAATTGGGACCCCGTAGAAATATTACCCTTCGTTAAAAGAAAATAAAAAGTTTCTCAATCCATGTATGCAGCCTTGAAGGAGGCTCGTGTTTTATTTATCAAAAAATCTTCTAAATCCATTCTAAGTTCCTCTTCAAACATATGTCTTGATGATGATCGGGGCTCTTTAGAATTCAATCCAATTGAAACTAAGAGTGAACCCTCTCTTCCTAATATTTCAACACCCACATTTGATTATAATCATCGATACAATGGAGATGGTTTAGGATATATAGAGAGAAGTATTTAGGCCTATGAGAAATACACATCACACTTTTCTAAAGAATTCTTATACTTTCAACCTCCTCCTTTATCAGCATCCTCTCCCTTATTATCTAATACATCTATGTCTTCTTCTCTTAACTTTTCTTCTAAAAGGAGAGTACTATTCAACCTTCTTCAAGCCAAATTGATTACTCTCTTGGCCAAAATGAAGGAGAAAACATAAATAGAATCATGAAAATTATTCTTTTTAAATTGTGTATCCTAAATCCATGGCCATTCGACAAATGAATGCCAAGATTTAGAGTGTAAAATTCAACAATTCATCAATTTTGGTATTGTTCAAATGGTAAGTGATAATGAGTGGTAGTTTTGTCCTGTACCCTCTAAAAAACATTTATTTCTTTTGATGTTTCTCCTCACTATGTGACACTAGTAGCTTACCTTTTGGGGGCTCATTTGTATTCACGATGGTACAATTTCATGTACAATCATACTTGTATAGCAATATAATAGCCTAATTATTCTTCTCTCTACTCTTGGGGGGTTGGGGGGGGGGGGAGGGGGGATGCAAGTAGTTTTCAAACATTTCTCGTTCTTAACAATCCACTTTTCCTTTATTGAGTTGCACCTCTTGTTAAAAATTGCCTTTCTTGCATAGAATTTTTTGTCCTTAATGAGTATTTTCTCCTTTCTTGGAGGTGCGTATTCCTTGATTAGGAACTCTTCCTTGCTATAAAATGTATATCTTTTAAAATATCTCTTCTTGGTGGGAAAGTGGGAAATCCTTCATAAAAAATTCCCTCTCCTAGAAATTGGAAAGGTGTTTATCCGTGGTCTCCTTGTCCTTTTATTGTTTAAGTTGTTATCTTTATTAAATATTTATCTTTTTCAGAGGTAGATATCTTTAGGCAAAGATCTCTTCCTCCCCCATTGATAGTGGTGTATCCTTGATAAGGATCCCTTTACACAATATTTGTAAGATATTATTTTACAAATATACCTTCCCTGCTTAAAGAGTTATACCCTTTAATTGGTTTCTTCATAACTTGAAATGCATGATTTTTTGTTAAAGATATCTCCTTGGTGTTGAATATGTTTTATCCTTGGTTTGGATCTCTATATTCCTTAAGATATTAACATGGTAATATTTTGACATCTTAAGGGGGGAATATAAGGCCTCCTCATTACTTTTAGTAATTTATTGATATGTTTGATGCCACTATAATATCCATTGCAACGCCCATTTTGTAGTCATAATTTTAGATTATCTAACAAATGGAGATTTTTCTTTTCAATCTTCCTTAGTGCGAGTCAACTAGTATAAAATGCATTGATAGACCTATTGTACTCTCTCTTCTCTAACACAAATCACCAAACATAACATACCTTATTGCCCACTAGAATCTATGCCTCCTCCATGGACCCTTGTCTCATTAATTAATATATGTCCCTATCTTTCTGTAAGTTCACATGTGCTCTTCCAATAACATGTTGAGATATTAACAATTGAGACATTTTTTACGTCGATGTATGTTTAACTAGTTGAACTGGAACCTTTTCTTTTCTTTAGTACTAATGTTTTTTTCTATGTGTATATTTGAAGTTTATTGCATGAATTGATATGATCCTATGATTTGGGGCTTGATCATACCTCAAACTTAGTGTCAACCTATCCCTAGCTTGTGTTTCTCTCAATTTCTCTATTTCTTCATCTCTACTTTACCATTATTATGACTTTATGATCATAATCCTACTAAACTGGGGATAAAATATAGTGTCATAAATTATAACACCTTAGAATTTCACACTTCTTTTTGGGCCCTTTCTTTTGTGTGCTTGGAGCTTCTAGGCCATTTCTATCTTATTTTGGCCTTATCACATCCAAATTATCATCATATGCTCATGATGTGACTTGATCCAATGTCTTGGGCTTGTGCACTCTTGAACCACCCTTTGTTTTCCCTTTTCTAGGTGGAATGTGGCATGTAGCACTGTAGTCCTAGTGGACTAGGGAGCTTGGTGATATAGTCCCCCCAAAAGGTGCCCAAATTTTTGTGTTAGAGTGTTGGATCCCACCATTTGTGATCTAGTCCTAATATTTTCATATGACCATTGTAAGTTAACTTAAATGTGAAAATACCTTGAGAACCATATATAAAGGCATCATTTCTAATTTATTTACACATCTATAAATTTCACTTCAAGAGCATGAATTTCTTCATTCAAGAATACATATGAGTACAAGGAGCATAAAGCTACATCAAGATATCTTCAAAAGTATTTTTCGTGATGGATTTTATTATTATTTATCATGCTATTGAATAAATAATTGGAGGACATCTAAAGAGCATCACATTACCACCATTATCAATAAAAAGATATAATCTTGTCATTTCAACATTTCATTTTAGATCTATATTTTGCCCTAGGAAGGGTAAGCTCTATTCTAATAATTATTTTTTATAATGGAGATTAATTCAAACCTAGGTTTTAACTTAGGAAAACTGCTATATAGCACAACATTTTCCCTTTGTGTGTGAGCAGGTTACAAATCTAACAACAAAAAGTTATAGATTTGTGTAGAGAAAACTTACATAGAGTTCCCAATTTTTAATAGGTTAAAAAATCAAGACTAATTTGGTTAGCTCTACACTCTTATCATTTTTAGTTTTTTGTTTAGAGAGTGAGTTTCATAACCTCTCGATCTAACTTTTGAACCCTCAACTTGTAGGAAACCTATCAGGACAATGGCACCTACCTCCATAGTCTATATGTTTTAAGCCCACATTTGAGTGAGAGGTTCCTTTACACCTTCATTTTTAGAGATCAATACATATGAGTTGGCTTTTAGTTTTGTATCTATCTTTGTGTGCTAATTATTGTCAATTTCCTAGCATTTTACCTAGTCATTGTATCCATATGAAATCATATCAAATAGAAAAAGAGGAAATAATCATACTAACTTTCCTTTAGGACTAAAGTTGAATCTTGGTGGCTATTTCCTCTAATGAAATTTATATTAATTTGGAATCATAGTTTATGCATCTAGTTTAGGATCCCAATTCCCATCTTTTCAAACTACAATATTTTTCTTAAATGTAAGTGTACCATTTCACCAAAAAATCCTATAGATCACTTGTAGGAATGAAACTTGACCATGGTATCCATGATATCATAGAGGAAAAAATGGAAAGAGTATGGGTGGAATCATACAAGTAAGACCCTACCAATCTAGCTATCCTCATTTCTTCCCATTATGTATCATGTGCTAGTGATTGAGCTTCTACAAAGGGACATTATACCTTAACTCCACATGTGTACCAACATTGTTTGTTGTCATTGTGTGGCATTTAGTCTCTTGATAATACAAGATCACCATTAAAGAGACTGGGTTCTATGTTTTTCCACTTGTTCAAAGAATTACCAATGATGCAATCCATTTCAATGTTTGTCACAAAATTTTCCAAACTATGCACGCGGGAGTCCCTATAGAGATGCCCTTTGTAAGGTCTTCTAGTTGATCTAAGAGTATCCAAATTTGGCTCAATATCATGTTAATCTTCCAACTTGTTGTCTTCTTTCCATAATGGTATTGATACTAAGTATGTAATTTCCTTCCACTTACATCTTTTATAATTCCAAGGAAGACACATACTTGCAATCATAGAAGAAGTGCCTAAGCCTATTCTTCATTGTTTTTCCATTCATTAGTCCATTTAAAGCTACCCTAATTAGGACTGCTTTTTGATATCTTGATATGCAACCATCCATAAAGATTATCTAATTAAACCTACATGAACCATTGAAATTAAACCACCTTTTAAGTGATTCCCCCCAACTTATCCTCACCCTTGAATTCGATGATAATATTTTTCTCTTTTAATATATATCTATTTATATTATAAAATAATACTTTATAAATTTATTATATTTATGAGATTGTATTTGAAGATCTCATACCATGTATACTATAACTAAAATATATGATTGTATAAAACTACAAAAGATTGCGATCCCCATAAAAAATAACCACGTTATCAATCTGGGTAGAGTATCATTTTTATATGTGGGTAGAGGATACTTCCAATATCATGCTTAATAACCTGCCTTAGAAGCTAGGGTTTGATTAAATGTCTTAGCGATGCTTTTTATTATTTTTTAATTAAAAAAATTCATCGATTGGCTTGATAGAAGCTTATGAAAATTAATAAATAATACCTTGTAGTTCAACTTTTTTCTACTCTTGATTTTAAATTTATTTTTAAGTAAACAGAAGCAGTGATTAGAAATGCAAGATTGAGGTGCAACAGATCTTAAATTAATTGTTTTCAATTTTAATGTTAATTATCTAGAATTTAATCTAACCAAAAAAATAATTTGGTCTTTTAAGGACTATTGACACACTTTAATAATGTTTTTTTATTTCAGAAAGGTTATTAAAAAAATAACAATGAATTTAATAAATCTTCCTTTTTAGATATCATATTGATCATTAATGTGTAATATTTATAATTTAATGTTTGTTATTTTTACAGTGATTTCAGTGCCAATTATCTTAATGGATCAATACCCTTAGAATTGGGATCATTGCATCATTTACTAAATTTGTAAGTACCTACTTTATTAGTCTTAGATGAGATTTTTTTATAGTAAATTTTCTTATGATTTTTTCTTATAATACATAATTATTAAGGAAATATATAGGATTTTGAATGTATGCATGCACATTCTATATGTTCAATTTATATATTTTACTTTTGAATTTTTCTATATTTTTATTGTAGGTCACTTGGCATAAATCGTCTTTTAGGTCGCATTCCAAAAGAAATTGGAAATCTTGAGAGTTTGAAGAAATTGTAAGTTGATAGATTGTTCTCTTATATATATGTGTGTGGGTGTGTGTGCATTTGTTCTAAAGATAAATAAGATTGTGTAGATAAACATAAAATGATATAAGAAATTTAAAAATTAAATAGCTAGATTATTCAATGTTTGTGGAATTTAACTTTATACTTAAGTCATCTAAAAATAACCTTTATAAATAATCTTTCACCAATATTTTTTCTCTCAATAAATAGTCAATGATCATTTGATATCCATATCACTCCTTTTGTGTTGGATAGGGACTTATTTTCAAACAATCTATATGGACGACTACCAAAATCACTTGTAAATTTGACCAACCTTGAAATAATGTAAGTTTCCATGTAGCCTTTATTTTTGTGGAAAATAGTTTCTTCCAATTTTATTATAAGATTTATATTTTTAGGATAATATATGATAACAATATTAGAGGCTTTTTATTTATTTTTATAATTGTTTAATTTTAAATATTTTTTTGGGATGGTTTCCTATTTTGATCTTCAATTTCATGAACTCAATTGTGATTTTAAAGTTCAAATATATAATTTTATGATCATTGTTATTTACAATAATTATGCATACATTAAAATGTATTATCTTTATTTTTCTATATCATAATATTATTATAAGAATTTTATTTTTTTTACTTCATTAATTAAATATAGGTGTTGGTGTGTGTTTTGACACACTCAACTCATGTAAATGCTAGGTGCACCTCAATTTTTCCTAAATTGTAATCAACCTCCTAAAAAGATATCAATGACCCCAAGGTTTATATAACTCAGTCTCTATTTTATAAGATAAACTAATGATCATTATGTTGTTCAAATTCAAGGGATATGTGTTGGCTTACACTTTTGTTCAATTTGTTAGATCAATTATTTTAGATTTAATCATATGCTCAAACTAATTCAAAAGAGTAATTTCTTGTATGTATTATTGAAAAATTTTGGTTCAATATTTGGTTCACTTTTTTTTCATATTTTAAGATTCTTGTTTGGTGTTTTGTTTGGAAGTTATATATTTAAAATAATCCCGATCTAATTCAAAATTAAAAAAAAAAGTAAAAGATGATAAGGTTTTAAGAAAAAATTGGTTTGTTTGAATGGATAAAATTTTTAATAGGTTGAATAAAATAATTAATAAATCACTTTTTCCTATGTAGTATTATATTCAATAATCAACATAAAGAAAATTAAACATCCTAGAAATTTTAGAAACAAAAGATAATATAAACCATCATTATATCTTATATAGAAAGATATTAATGTATTTAGAGTCTTTTATAATCTCCATGTAAAATTATTCATCATTAAATGTAAGGGTTTTCTTTGGTCGTAGACATATATGTAGAAATTTAACCCTAAAATAATATACTTGTTGATTGAAGACTCAAATAGATAGAATAAGAGCATGTAAAAATAAGAGATTTTGTTATAGAATAAATCTTCTAATAATTTTACCACACAACAATATCCTATGTATAAATAAAGTTGCTTGAAACTATATCACATCACAATCTAACTACCCGAGCACTAGAATTGAACTATAGTAACATCAAAGTTTACAAACCATTTGATCCAATGGTTATAAATATTTGGGCATTAAATTTTGGTACAAGGAATTCTCCACCCTTGAAATCTACACACCTATGTTGAGCACACTAGAATGCTGACAAGGGGTGGGGAGGGGGGTTGAATCAACATCAACTAAAACTTAAGCATCCATCAACCATTTCAAATAGTAAATTAGATCTGATGAATGAAAAACCAAAAACAAGAATGCACCACATAAGAACACCAATATTTTTATGTACAGAAAACTCAAAGAGGGAAAAAAACCATGGTGAGAGTTAAATCATAATAGATAAATAGTTTTATAACTTTGTTTTAGGGCTACAACCCAAGAAAGAAACTACTCCCTAAAAAAGGACTTGCTAAAGAAGTTCTTTACTACTAAAGAAAGATACAAGGACCTGTTGAAGAGACACACTATCTTAAAGCAAGATACATAAAGATATCAATAATAAAAACATAACATGAACCATAGTTAAAGAAAAATATATCATATGTTGAAGTTGCGGTCCTCTTTTGTAGCACAATTACTCTTTCATACTAATTTTGCACATTTTGTGCTCAACTAATTTAGTACTAATTTATTCCATACAACACTAGGCTCACAAACCTTCATGAATTATTTATCCTTCTTTATGTTAGGAACTGAGAAGGACAACTGAGAGGGGGGGTGAGGGGGGTGAATCAGTTGTCAATAAATTACAACCCAAAACCAATTATTCCAACTTAAAACTTAGTACCGGTAAAACTAACTTAATGCCGGTTAAACAGATTAACATTTATAGCAGTACCGGTATAACTTAATGCATGAAACAAAAAGAGAAACAACATCCACAACACATGACACAAATATTTTGATGTGGAAACTCTGTAACGGAAAAAAACAAAGGTGGGAAACCTTACCCACAATCAGATGATACTATTGCAGATAGTAAGTGATTACAAATCGGGTCTGCACATGTAGAAAGGCCAACCGCCTAGAGCTCACTGCTCAAATACAAAATAGGAGTCACACTGACTACAATTGGATGATTAAATCCAATACAATGTACTGCTTCAATATAGCATTTGCAATGCTGGATTCAGTACTGGTTTAAGCTCTGACCATGAGTGCCAAACACCTTCATAACCTTTCCTTCAACCTTCAGATAATGTTTGCATGATTCGCACAAGGATCTGCTCTTATAATGATCTTCAATATTCGCATACACTCATACCTATATATCTATGATCTTCAAATAAGATCTTACAATTATTTATACAAAACCCTAAGACCTCTTCATTACGTCGGCTCATTGAAGATATTACAATTAAATCAATTACAAAATAAGTCTTGATGCGATACAATATGCCGGCTCAATAAATTTACACACTATCCAATCAATAAACCATTTCCAAAACGTGCCGTGCTGATTTGGAACATGATATCTTGTACCAGTGCATAACCTGGATCTATCTGACAGTAAAGGCAAATATTTGAAACCAATCAGACCAATAAGCAAAACACCAAATCCAAACATCCAATCCATGTCTTCGACATAACCAAATGATCTTCAGATGATAACAAGTCATCATCACTGTCGGCGAACCATATAACCTGCTGGTGTAGCATATACCGGTGACTATGCATAAGCCAATATCCATACTGAGACCACAATGTGCCGGTTCAACAATAAACCAATATAACCAGAGTGCCAAATCAATAATGTAGACCTCCAGAAAGATAAGTGTTGACATCAATGACAAAAACCAATGCAACACTTGATGAAGTCATCCATAATATGAACAATCTCCACCTTTGGCATTGATGGCAACACTAGATGGAATAACATCTAAGTGTCAAAAACAGAATACCAAATACCAACAATCTCCCAAAATAGATCAATCAAAGTTTTGTACCAAAAACAGAAACACTATAACCAAAATACATCTCTCCCCAATCTTCAAAGTACAACAATGTTTTTCCATAGACATCTCTCCCCCTTTGAAATCAAATGCCAAAGCAGTTAAGATTAAAAAAAATGAACATAGCATACAACTAACTACTCCCCCTAAGAAGTAGCTCTCCTCCATCAAAGCCGGAAAAAGATTTTTCTATTAGTCCCTGCCAGTTTGATGCCAATCTTCATCACTCGAGTCTCTGTCGGTGGGGAAATTAACCCAAGTTTCTCTCTAAGTATAATTAGTTGCTACTACAACATATTCTGCTTCTATTGTAGATAATGATGTTCAAGTCTGCTTCATGCTGATCCATGAAATTAACCTTCTGCCAAGAAAGAATGCTCCACCAGTGGTACTCTTTATGTCATCTACATCTCCTACCCAATTTGCATATGTATATGCACATAACTCAAAATTATCATTCTTAGGATACCATAAACCAAGATTTGTTGTGCCTTGTAGGTACCGAAAAACCCATTTTACTGCAGTTTCATGATTTTCTTTAGGATTTCTTTGAAATCTACATACAATACACACTGCATTCATTATATCAGGTCTGGTTTGTGTCAAATATAGTAATCCTCCAATCATAGATTTGTACCTTGTCAGATTTATAGGAGTTGAATCATCCTTTAATGTCAATTTATCAGTTGTAGTCATAGGAGTGCTTACCGGTTTGGAGTTTTCCATACCAAATTTCTTCAAAAGTTCCTTCAAGTATTTTGTTTGACATATGCATATACCTTTATCTGTTTGTGAAATTTGCAAACCTAGAAAAATTTTCATCTCTCTAGTCATAGATATTTAAAACTCTTCCTGCATCTTGTTAGCAAAGTCTTTACATAACTCTTCTTCACCTCCAAAAATGATATCATCCACAAATACTTCAATAACCAAAATTTCATCATTGGTAATTTTGTAATACAAATTACTGTCAGCATTACATTTAGTGTATCCAAGCTTTAAAAGATATTTATCCAGTCTAGCATACCAAGCTTTGGGAGCTTGCTTCAATCCATATAAAGCTTTCCTTAACCTGCAAACCATATCCTTATTATCTGTTATTGAAAATCCATCAGGTTGTTCAATGTAAACTTCCTCTTCGATCTCCATTAAAAAATGCACATTTTACATCCATCTGATAAACTTAATAGTTCTTGTGAGATGCAAATGCAAGAAATAGTCTAACTACTTCAATTCTGGCTACCGGTGCAAAATTTTTATTATAATCAATTCCTTCTTTGTGTGAATAACCTTTACAAACTAATATTTCTTTGTTTCTAATTACTTCACCATCTTCATTAAGTTTATTTCTAAATACCCATTTAGTTCCAATTACATTTTTGTCTTTAGGCTGGGGAACTAATGTCCAAGTATTATTTTTGTCAATCTATTCTAATTCATCTTCCATTGCTTTTATCCAATGTTTATCCTGACATGCTTCAATAACTGATGCTGGTTCAACTTGAGAAATTAAACATATCTCTTCATTTTCCAATCTTCCTCTAGTCATAACACCTTGATTTTTATTTCCAATTATTTGATTTTCTGAATGATTCAATCTTACATACCTAGGTTTATTTTGATTTCCACTTATAGGCTGTTGTTCTTCAATCATAGTTGAGTTTTCAAATGATGCCGGTGTGACTGATTCTTCACTCTGTTCTGGTGCAATCTATGTTAGTTCATTTATAATCATTTCAACTACCGATTCTACAAATCTTGATTCTCCTCTAAAATGTTCATCTATCTTCACATTAGTACTTTCAATGATTTTCTGCAATCTTTTATTATAACATCTATATGCCTTGCTTCTAGTTGAATAACCAAGAAATATTCCTTCATCACTTCTAGGATCAAATTTTCCAATAAACTCATCTCTCCTAATGTATCATTTGCTTCCAAATATTCTGAAGTATTTAAGAGTAGGAGTATGACCAAACCATAGTTCATAAGGGGTCTTACCAGTTTCACCTTTGATGTGAACTCTGTTGAAAGTATAAACCATTGTATTCACTGCTTCTCTCCAGTACACATGAGGTAGATTTTCTTCCATCATCATGGTTCTTGTTGCATCCAGTATAGTTCTATTCTTTCTTTCCACAACTCCATTCTGCTGGGGTGTCTAGGGTGCTAATAGTTGTCTTTTGATTCCATTCTCCTCACAGAATGCATTAAATTCCCTAGATGTAAATTCTCCTCCTTGATCAGATCTCAAACATTTTATTTTCTTGCCGGTTTCATTCTCTACAATTGCCTTGTATATCTTGAATCTCCCAAAAGCTTCTGATTTCTTCCTAAGAAAAGTAACCCAACACATTCTAGAATAGTCATCAATTATTAGCATAAAGTATCTATCACCCTAAAGACTTCTTGTTCTTGCTAGACCACATAAATCAGTATGAATTAAATCAAGAACATTATAAGTCTTGATTTGATACAATATGTCAGCTCAATACATTTCCAAAACGTGTCGTGCTGATCTAGAATAGAGTGAAGAATCAGTCACACCGACATCATCTGAAAACTCAATTGTGACTAAAGAACAACAACTTGTAAGTGGAAATCCAAATAAACCTAGGCATGTAAGATTGAATCATTCAGAAAATCAGATAATTGGAAATAAAAATCCAGGTGTTATGACTAGAGGAAGATTGAAAAATGAAGAGGTATGTTTAATTTCTCAAGTTGAACCAGCATCAGTTATTGAAGCATGTTAGGATAAACATTGGATAAAAGCAATGGAGGATGAATTAGAACAGACTGAAAAAAATAATTCTCGGACATTAGTTCCCCGACCTAAAGACAAAAATGTAATTGGAACTAAATGGGTATTTAGAAATAAACTTAATGAAGATGGTGAAGTAATAAAAAACAAAGCAAGATTAGTTTGTAAAGGTTATTCACAGAAAGAAGGAATTGATTATAATAAACTTTTGCATCGGTAGCTAGAATTGAAGCAGTTAGACTATTTCTTTCATTTGTAGCTCACAAGAACTATAAAGTTTATCAGATGGATGTAAAATGTGCATTTTTGAATGGAGATCTTGAAGAAGAAGTTTACATTGAATAACTTGATGGATTTTCATTAACAGATAATAAGGATATGGTTTGCAGGTTAAGGAAAGCTTTATATGGATTGAAGCAAGCTCCTAGATCTTGGTATGCTAGACTGGATAAATATCTTTTAAAGCTTGGATACACTAAAGGTAATGCTGACAGTAATTTGTATTACAAAATTACCAATGATGACATTTTGGTTATTGAAGTATTTGTGGATGATATAATTTTTGGAGGTGAAGAAGAGTTATGTAAAGACTTTGCTACCAAGATGCATGAAGAGTTTGAAATGTCTATGATTTGAGAGATAAAATTTTTTCTAGGTTTGTAGATTTCACAAACAGATAAAGGTATATTCATATGTCAAACAAAATACTTGAAGGAACTTTTGAAGAAATTTGGTATGGAAAACTCCAAACCGGTAAGCACTCCTATGACTACAACTGATAAATTGACATTAAAGGATGATTCAACTCCTATAAATCCAACAAGGTACAAATCTATGATTGGACGATTACTGTATTTGACACAAACCAGACTTGATATAATGAATGCAGTGTGTATTGTATCTAGATTTAAAATCAATCCTAAAGAAAATTACGAAACTGTAGTAAAAAGGGTTTTTCGGTTGCTACAAGGCATAACAAATCTTGGTTTATGGTATCCTAAGAATGACAATTTTTAGTTATGTGTATATATAGATGCAAATTGGGTAGGAGATGTAGATGACATAAAGAGTACCACTGGTGGAGCATTCTTTCTTGGCAGAAGGTTAATTTCATGAATCAGCAAGAAGCAGACTTGTACATCATTATCTACAGCAGAAGCAGAATATGTTGTAGTAGCAACTAATTATACTCAGAGAGAAACTTTGGGTAATTTCCCCATCGGAAAAGACTCAAGTGATGAAGATTGGCATCAAATCGGCAGGGACTAACAGAAAAATCTTTTTCCAGCTTTGATGGAGGAGAGCTACTTCTCAGGGGGAGTAGTTAGTTGTATGTTATGTTCAGAATTTTTTTAATCTTAACTGCTTTGGCATTTGATGTCAAAGGGGGAGAGATGTCTATGGAATAATATTGTTGTACTTTGAAGATTGGGGAGATATGTATTTTTGTTATGTTTTTTTTGTTTTTGGTACATAACTTTGGTTGATCTATTTTGGGAGATTGTTGGTATTTGGCATTCTATATTTGGCACTTAGATGTTTTTCCATCTAGTGTTGCCATTAATGCCAAAGTGGGAGATTGTTGGTATTATGGATGACTTTGTCATGTGTTGCATTGGTTTTTCCATTGATGTCAACACTTATCTTTCTGGAGGTCTACATTGTTGATTTGGTACTCTAGTTATATTGGTTTATTGTTGAACTGGCACATTATGGTCTCGGTATGGATATTGGCTTATGCATAGTCACCGGTATATGCTACACCGGCAGGTTATATAGTTCACCGACATTGATGATGACTTGTTATCATCTAGAGATCATTTGGTTATGTCGAAGACATGGATTGGATGTTTGGATTTTGTGTTTTTCTTATTGGTCTGATGGGATTCACATATTTGTCTTTATCGGCAGATAGGTCCAAGTTATGCACCGATACAAGATATCATGTTCTAGATCAGTACGACACATTTTGGAAATGGTTTATTGATTGGATAATGTGTAAATGTATTGAGCCGACATATTGTATCACATCAAGACTTATTTTGTAATTAATTTAATTGTAATATCTTTAATAAGCCGACCTAATGAAGAGGTCTTAGGGTTTTGTATAAATAATTGTAAGATATTATTTGAAGATCATAGATATATAGATATGAGTGTATGAGAATATTGAAGATCATTGTAAGAGCAAATCCTTGTGTGAATCACGCAGACATTATCTGAAGGTTGAAGGAAAGGTTATGAAGGTGTTTGGCACTCATGGTCAGAGCTTAAACCAGTACTAAATCTAGCATTGCAAATGCTATATTGAAGTAGTACATTGTATTGGATTTAATCATCCAATTGTAGTCAGTGTGACTCCTATTTTGTGATTGAGAAGTGAGCTCTAGGCAGTTGGCCTTTCTGCATTTGCAGATCCCATTTGTAATCACTTACTATTTGTAGTAGTATCATTTGATTATGGGTAAGGTTTCCTACCATGGTTTTTCCCCTCACAGGGTTTCCATGTCAAAATCTTTTTGTCATGTGTTGTGGATGTTGTTTCTCTTTTTGTTTCATTCATTAAGTTATACCGGTACTGCTATAGCTGTTAATGTGTTTAACTGACATTAAGTTTGTTTTACCGGTACTAAGCTTCAAGTTGGAATAATTGGTTTTGGGTTGCAATTTATTGACAACTGATTGACCCCCCTTCTCAGTTGTCCTTCCCGGTTCCTAACAATACATCAATTTGGTTGGTACCAATAGGACCTATAGTAGAAATGTGTAGCACCAAATAGGTAGGCCTCAAACCATTAGAAAATGACAAAATTAAATAACTAGATCATGATAAGAGAACAACTAGTCCCAACACACTCTTAACATTTGGCACATTTGATACACAACTCAAAATATCATCCACAATACTTCAACAATTATGATTAGGATGATCCAAGCATATAACCCATTACCAATCGGCCTCAACATATTTTAGTGAGTTAACTAAGACACATTACATTGATAAATTATATTGTGGAGAATAGACCCTTGTAAATTTTTCTACACAAATGAGTATAACGTGAAATCAAGTCAGTAGATACCTTGTACATCGATGACCTTGACTCCAAAATCACATAACTAGATAAGATAACATAGTAGAATGTAAACCAAAATACCAACATCCAAAAATAGGAAAATCCATTGTTCAAAACTTAAACAAATTTCTTCAATAGCATAGGTATGAAGTCATTCTCAAATATCAACCAACTACCCTCTTGATCATGTAAGAACCAAAAAATGCATCCCACAACTAAATGATAGAACATAATTAACAATGTGTTACCATATGCATACCAATCATCCAGATAGATGTTCTGTTATAGATACATTTGATGATCTTCTGGATTACCACCAATCATGTTGATCACATATCAAAATATATCTTCCAAATGTCAACCCATCACACATCATTTGTTTTACCAGTGTCCAAAAGTTGATATTAGTGATAACATATATTGAGTTTACATCAATGACAAAACCATGCTACACATATTGCCAAAAATCTTCCCCTTTGTCATTGGTGGCAACACACATATTTATCTACAAAACTTTTCTTCCTTTACCTACACATACTCCCTTTGATAAGATAAACAGTTGTACATTCTCTACCCCTTTGACACCAAGGATAAAAGGTATATTGTCTCTAACTTATAACATACAAAAATTACTACAGATACTCCACCTAACTATGTGTACTTGTTAAATAGAATATCCCCTTACATGGAGTTGGGCTCAAAAACTGATACTATATACATGAAATTTTCAAAAGAACCAAAAAAGGCACCACAATCCTCTACATAGCTGCACAAACATTAAATTTTCTCATCTATAAAATGTAAACTCCCTTAGAGGTTACTACACCCTTATGAAATACCTTTATATAGGCATGAGTTTCATCCCAATTTACCTTTGCTAAGGAAACAATTTGGGTTTGACATTCAAACTATATATACAAATCTTTGGCCACATCCACTTTGCCAAGTACTTTCATCTTTTGATTTACATTCTCTACTTCACCTAAGACTTCAAACATGTAAGCCAACCTAAAATTTAATGCTTCTCTTAGGAATCTATATTGCTTCTTTATCTATTATTTTTGGTCATGTAGAAAGGATAGCTACAAATGAAGGCTTTCCACATAAAACCTAGTGGAACATCCTTGTCCTTTGTCAAATCATATCCTTTGGCCAAATGAGAAATCTATGATTTGATAGAGTCAATCTAACTTTTAATGCTCTTATTTCAATTAGGCCACCTCAAACAAAATTGGTAGAGGTAAGTTGCCTCATCAATGCAGTCCTTGAAATCCTTTATTCTTTCCTATAATTTGTTGTGTACATTGGCTAGAAAATAAAATATTTCATCCATCCTTTTGTCATTAAAATTCCTTAGGGTTTATTACTCTTCTTTCTACTCAACATGAGATGAATAATCCTTAAAATAATTCATTAGTAAATTCAATTTCTATTTGGAGCTAAAGAAGTATCAATATACACTTCTAATAAGCCCTCGTATATTACTTTCATTACATCATCAATTAGGCTTGTCTTCTTCACATATTCTTGTAGTATCTCTTTTATTGATGAGGCATGTAGGATATACCCAAGCTATAAATTATGAGGGGTTAAAATATATGACAAGTCAACCTGCCCCTCATGTATTTTAATCTATAATAAGTGTGGTGTCAACATAGGCTCAAAATGCATCTGTAGACCTAATAGGTCATTGAAGGAACCAGAGGAAGATAATTCACTAATTTTTTATCTATTGGAGGAAGCATCTTCCTCCACATTTATCTTCTCTGCCACATCTTGAAATTTCTCAAGATTACCCTTTTCTTTCTCTTCTTCTCCTCCATTATTCTCTACATTTTCCTCTATAACAACATTTCCTACATTCTTGGGAAAGTTTTTCCCTACATTCTAACTTGTATTTCTCAAAGGAGGGAAATTCACTTCACTTCCTTGTACACTTGCATCAAACTTCTATGGAGGAGAATTTTCTTTATCCTTTTTCGCACCATCATCATTCTCATCACCACCCAAATAAAGATAAAATATTGATACATCAATCTCTCATGTTCATCTAAAATGAGGTCAATTGGAGGAAATTGCTCCTTACCGATCATTTTGGTCTTCTTCATCTCCTCAAGAATATTGGTGGTCTCCTCTTCGTATCTATCTCCATCCTTTCTATCTTATTCTTGGCCATCTCCATTAGGGTACTTACCCTTGTATTGGTATGAAATTCTTCTACATGAATTTGTGAGAACATAACTCTTTCTTCATGAGTCAAGGAAGCACCATCTTTGTCTAAAGCTTGTTGCCTATTCTTAGCTTCTTTCAATATTGTTTCTTGTCTTTTAGCACCCAAAAAAATTGCAAGACTTTCTATAAGTTGGCCAATAATTTTATTCAAATCCATGTTATAGGTCATCATTTATTTGACTATGGCCTATTCAATTATCGTCTTGTCCACTAGAGATGCCTTAGAATAATTTTTTGCCATTTCTTTTAAGTCCCCACTTTGTGTAATGACATTGAAGGTTGCCTCAAGTTGTAGAGGCTCATGTTTATGTATTTCTAGAGAATCCTTCTTATTTTTCTTTTCTCTCCCTTTTTCCTTATCATTGGGGTGCCTTCCTCTTATTTCTCTATCTATCTTGTTCTATTTTTTCTCTCTAGTTTTATAGATTATTTTTTTTCTTCCTTATCACTTTCAACATTTATCAGTTTGATATTTTTCCTCTTAACATGCTACTTGGGTCTTTGTTTATTTTTCCTAGCAGGAGCCTCAAACTATTTTGGAACCGTAGTAGTAGACCATTTTCTGCTAGGAGTTTGTGTAGGTCTAAAAGTCTTGATAGTTGTAATAGTGATAGTGATAGGCCTAGCTAATCTCCTACATTCTTTTGGAGACTATGGGGCATCAACAGGAGCTTGACATGCCTCAGTATTATTGTTAGATAGAATTCCTAACATCCTCTCCATCCCTACCTTAGTTTTCTCAAATGTCTCATCTATCTTCTTACTCATTATCTTTCTAGTGATTTCCTTGTATGCCCCAAATCTCTCAACATTGGGATCCTTGGGCTTGCTCACAAAAAAATCATCATAGGTAGTTCATTTAGGTCTACAAACCTCATAATGCAATTTTGAAATCAATGAAGCTCTAGGCTCAATAGCCTCCATATAGAATTTTTTTTTATCTACCGAAAATGTAATCACATCCATATATATTTCAACAACTTAAGTAGGTATCCTATATCTCTCCTACATCTCACTCTAGAAATTTTTGAATATCCCAAAATGTAGCATCACAAGATTTGTTATTCAAATAGCTATGCATATGGTTACCAATCTATTCTACAATAGAAATATCCCTCCTCCAGATCACATTTTTAATACCAATCAATTCCTTCATAAAATAAATCATTAGACAAATAATAAGATATCCATACTAGAATTTGTATTTTTACTCTTTGATCTTGTGCAAATTCTCCATCAGCTACTGGTGCAGTAGCCCACAGAGATCAAATTGTTTCCCTTCCTTGACCATCTAATATGGGGTTTGTATTGCAGTTGTATTTGTAGAGCCCTTTCTATTAGTGAAGTAAATATTATAAGCAATGCCCATGGTGGCATAACAAACTCTAAGATCGATAGTGTCATCTACTATCAAGACTCTTATTAAAATTTTCTCCAGTAAGTCTAATCACTTCATCATTTTTCGTAGACTTCAATATGAGTTCTTCTCCAATGGAGAACAACCCAGTGACCTCTCTTATGGATTCTTTTGTGGTCATATAGGTTTGACGCATCCAAAATAATTCCTCATGAATTAAGATTTAGAAAATCCTGATCTATTATTCTTCATAAAACATGGTAAAGTTGTTCTACAGATCTAATTTATTTTCTTCCACACTAGTATATTATGACTTCAACATTAAATTGGCATCCAAATTTTATCATTACTAACATCTTTCATCTTTAGATGATTATATTCATTAAGGGGTGCATGGATGTATATATAGATATCCTCAATATGAATCACATATACAAGAACATGGGAGAATGCTCTATATTTGTTCCTCATGGAACAAATGTAGGAATATTTCTTGAACACTGGCCTAGGATTCTCTACAACATCTATAACCCTAGGTGTATCCATTTCAACTTTTTGAAGCTTAGGGTTGTAAAAAAAACTTGAAAATACCTAAAACTTTGTCAATTAGGGTTTTCATGTATCATCACTTTGAGAATCTTATTTATTCTTCATCTCCTCGTCACTTTAGAATGCATAAATTGAGATAAGAATTACTATGTGCTGTTTAAATATCCTCCCACCTTTCCTAGAAAATCCACATTAAATAATCATAGGATTCATTAGCTTTTAACCACTATATCATATCAACACTATAAAACACAACAAAAATTTGCAAAGAAAGTATGTCTTTTGGAAAATTGACCAAATGACTCAATAACACTATTCAAACATATACATATCACCATTAACTAGTATAATGTGGATTTCGGTATCATTTCTTCATGAGGGAGGAGGATGCCTACAAATTTAACTCCTTCTAAACCAATACCTTTTCTTTTAGTTTCTAGAAGAACCATCTACACCACCCTATGGTACATATCCATCCTTCACTTAATTTTCTTCCTTATTCCAAATTTTGTTCATTCCCTTCGTCATCTAGATTGAATCAACCTCTTTCTATGAAGCATAAGGTCTAATATTCTTTCCTTATTAGAACTTGACAGTATGTCTTGATTTGTTATGTTATAGCATGTAGGACCATGTTTCAAACCATTTCTACTTCTTCTAAATTTATATCTACACTCAACAATCTTGTAGCCAAACTTGTTACATGTGTTACAATAACCATAAAACTATTGAGCAGTCATAGCATTGTTCATATTCATGAATCATTCCCCATCACTCTACTTTTGCATTCATTAGTTTTATCACTAATTTTTTTGCAAGTATAGCACTGATCATGAAATGGTTGAGAGTTCATAGTATTGTACCTTGTATGCCTACATGAAATCATGCTCATTCTATTCCTACATTCAATAGCATTATGTCCAATCTTATTGCAATAAAAGTAATTACCATTGAAATATTAAGAGTACTTGGTTTGAGTAGTTTGATTAAGAGCTAACCTTCTAAAGCTATTCTTATTGTTTCAAACTTGATTGAAACTATTCTTATCTCCTTCTATCTTATTAGATTCATCTTATAACTTTTATTTTCCTTTCTTAATCTTATAATTTCTCCCTTCTCAAAAACCAAGACTGCCCTTATCTTTGTGTGGTCTTTTATAATTGAAGACTTCATCAAGGAGGTCAATTCCACTTTTGAGTTTCAAGTCTTTCTCTATCTATTCCTTTGTATATTATAATTATTTTCTCAAGGTAACAATGCCTTCCTCCTACTTGATACATTTTGTACAAACAATGAGTAATCTTCTTACCTTATTCAACTTGAATTGTTAGGTTAACTATGTCATCCTCAAACTTCTTGAGTTTGTCTTCACATTCCTTGCTCCCTTTGATCTTATATTTCAACTTGATAATTATTTTTTATACTCTATTGAATTTAGTCTTGTATTTTTTATCCTTTCCCCTTGCAACATCTATATCCTCAACAAAAGAATGAAGTTCTACTTGAAGATCTTCACAATCATTTGGTTTGGTGTCATTCCAATATTCCTCAAGCTTCATAGCCTTTAGATGTGAGTTTGGACAAATAATATTGTTATACATTGATTTAGTTTCAATGTGTTCGATAAAGGATCTACCTCAGTTGTTATACTAAATTATTTAGGAACCTTGCTCTGATACCAATTGTTCGACATGCACATCCCTCCCCACCAACTTCGAACATACATTGATGCTGAAATGGGGGCCTGAATCAATATCAACTAAAACTTAAGCATCGATCACCTATTTAAAACAATAAATTAGATTTTTTCAATGAAAAAATAGAAGCAAGCATGCACCACATAATAACACCAATATTTTTACATGAAAAACCCAATGAGGGAAAAAACCACCATGAGAGTTAACTCATAATATATAAATAGTTCTACAACTTTTTTAGGGCTTCAACCCAAGGAGGCAACTACTCCCTGAAAAAGGATTTGTTGAAGAAGTTCACTAATCCTAAAGTAAGGTACAAGTACCTCTTGATGAGACATTCTATCTTAGACCTGGATACATGAAGATTATGTTGAAAAAAAACATGAACTTGTGTAAAGGAAGCATTTGTCATATGTTGAAGTTGCATTCCTATTTTGTAGCACAATTACTTTGTCATACTAATTTCACACATTTCATGCTCAACTAACCCATCACTAAATTATTTCACACAAAATTAGACTCACACACCTACTCAAATGATTTATCCTTATATATCCTCTATACCTCCTCAAAACATCAATTAAGTCGACACCAATAGAACCCATATAAGAAGCATATAGCACTGCATTGGTTGGCCTTAAACTATTAGAACTTGACAAAAATAACTTAATAGATCATGATAAGAGAACACCTAATCCCAACACACACCTAATATGTTGTCACATTTGATACACAACTCAAAAATCATCCACAATACTTCAATAATTTTGATTAGGTTGGCCCAAGCATATAACACATTACTAGTTGACCTCAACACATGTGCCAAGAAATATTATGATTTGTGGATCAACCCATGTCATAACTATACCCTATAAACATCTCAACACATCCCTAAAAAGAAATGAGATAGGTCAGGATCAACCACAAATGAAGGAAATCACATTATTGGCCCAAGTATCATTGTTGAAATTGTTCACTATTTGCCTTTACATGATCAGAGAGAAGCCAAAATCATCATTCAGTACAAGATAAAAGAAATGTTGACTATCCAAAACCTTTATATAATCATCTACTAAACAAATCAATTATCAAGTGTTAGCACAAGAGAGCAATCCCATTGAATTTGTGGAAGTAGTGCAACCTAGATGGTTTGTAGCACTTCAATACATAAGATATAGTACTAGGGAGCACCAATTCACCTGAACCTCATACCGGTTGTAAAGGTGAAAATTTAGGGTTTCCACCATTAGATGTATCAAGAACACTAATTTTTTCTTAGGAACCAATTACATTAAAGAGGGGTAAACCTAATAAGATCTAGCCTCAAATCAACAAGGATAGGGTTGAGAATTTTGATTAGATTCATTGATTAGGATTTGACTCCTTATTTTTAAGTAGAATTGTAAAAATTCTAAAATTGAAGTAATCACACATAAACAATGAGCTACAATCGTCAAACAAAGTCATGAACCTAGATCTAATCAATATGAGAGTGTTCAGATTTGTTCCTAAAATGTTTGGACCAGAATGCCCATCCCTCTGGTCCTTCGCACTTTTCACCATCCAAAGGGGAACATGTTTATCTCTATGAATAATGTTGATTTTGAAAATCACAACTTTGTACATGTTCCTTCACATAGTAGAGAAGAGAAAATGGTTGGGAATAGGGGCTTGCCTTAGGTCAAACCCCATTTTTTGAATTAACCAATAAAAAGAAATATAAATGAATTGTTGTAATAGACATGATTTCCTTTTGAAGGAAATATTGAATAATGTCTGAAACACTAATGATATACCTTTTTATGAAGTTTTTTTGTCTTCACAAGGAATCAAGGTATTATATAGTCTTCATAAACATATAAAATGAATGTCAACTCCAATGCTTGAAAGAAGACTGGTTACTTGCTCACTTGAATTTGAATGCTTGATTACTCAAATGAATTGATAGAATATTATTTTTAGGATTAAAATGAGAGGGGTAGACCTCCTTTTATACTTGCTTGTTGAGAAACAACTTAATTTTTTGACATGAGCCAACACGGGATCAGAATTCCCACTCATTTTAGGTGACCATTTAGAGGCCTAAAAATGGTCCCTAATTGGGAGGACAAAGGCACCGACACTCTATTCCTTGAGGACTAGGGCACTATCATCCTAGTCCTAACCAATCAGGGACTTAGGAAATTGGATAAGAAAGCACGCATGATGAAAATTTTGAGTTTGGTGCATGGTGTGAGCATAATTAGGGCTCTAATCAATCCTCCAGAGATGAACACCAAGGTGAGGGCCCAAATGAGTACAAAATTTAAAGGGAGTATAATTTAAGATGCTACATTTTGCCGCACTTTAGGAGTGTAAGACTAAGAATACTCTCAGTAAAGTACAAAGGTTTACATTGAAAATTTTTATCAAGACATCAAAGAGAAAAGATACACTAAGTCCCCAATGGACTTTAGGATCTTACTACTTCAATATTAAGATAAAAGGGACATCATTAAAGAAAGAGAGAGAAAATCATGATCGCTAGCCTAGTAAGGTTTGCTTACTATGAGTCATGAAAAAGAAAAATACCAAAATTACAAAGCAAAGGCTCAGTTTGAAAAGTAACTTGAGTATAGAAACATGTTATAGTGTGTGCAAAAAGTGAAACATTGAGAAAAGTGTATGCCCCCCCATTGAATAAATTTCATACACCTTATTAGGAGCAATTTCTTTAAGGTAGCATGCATATAAAAGAAAATAACATTATCACAATGACACACCCCCAAGAAAGGACAAATCAAAGGATAATGGTCACAAAATATAAAACACATAAGGGTTCTACTTGACTTAGGTCAATTTTCTTTAATGATAAATAATATATATCATGAAATATATTTGCGTTGAATTGAAATCATCCCCCAAAGGAAGTAGAACCATAATGGAAGAGAGCCACATGTGTCTCTTGAGTCAACATGGAAGAGAACAAAAGAGATCTCAACACTTTGTATCATCCCCAATTAGACAACACAAGGGACAACAAATAGAAGAATTGAGATACAAATAGAGGATTGTTATGAACGAGAGAGAGAGAGAGAGAGAGAGAGAGAGAGAGAGAGAGAGAGAGAGAGAGAGAGAGAGAGAGTCTATGGCATGAATGAAGCTAATAAATAAAATCATCCACCTCCCAATCTTGCTAAGTATTATTTTAGAAAGGTGGACAAGATGCAAGAGGAGAAACTTTGAGCATGGTAGATGGAGCTACCACAAGTTCCAAATAAGAACCATGCTCTAATGATGAGTCACTTTGTTTTCTACCAGGAGCTAGTATTAATGATTTTGAAAATTGTTTAGATAAATCATTGTTAGCATCAACAAGTTCATATTCATAATTGGAATCATTATCATCAACATTTCTATCATGAACAACATTATAATCCATTTCTTCATCAAGATTAATAAAAATAGGATCTCTAATAGGAATAGAACGTGAACCATCATTTTTTTTAGCATTTTTAATCTTGGATATTTTCATTGAACTTCCTCCCTAGGATTAGGTGAAGGATGGACAAATGGGATCATATTAACATTGTTGAATACTCAGGAAACTGAGAGGGGGGTGAATCAGTTGAAAAATTAAACCTTCCTTTAATTCATTAACAGATCTAGAGAAACCAACAGATTTAATTAAATCAGATATAACATGAAAGCACATGCACAAAATATATCAAGCAATGGACACTAGATTTTACATGGAAAACCCAAGAAGGGAAAAATCATAGAGAATGTTAGTTCTCAATATATAACACTGGTTAAAGTGTCACCGGTTAAGGTGATTTTTACAAAAGATGGGTCATTGCTAAGAGGCTCATTGTCAGAGGGTTCACTACCTAGAAAGGCTCATTACTAGAGGGCTCACTGCCTAGAAAGGATCAGTATCAAAGGAAGAAGAAAAGAAAAGATAATCCACCACTATACCATAGTTTGCAATACTGGAACTGCTTTCGATGGCTATCAATAACAACACACTTCACACATCAATTCACATATCAATTGGATTTTTTCTTTAAGTCTCACATATCTTCCAATAAATTTTCCACACTAACTCATTCAAATCATCCACATATATATATTGTCTCCAAGAACCATAATCTTCTAAGTTAGCCAAGACAAATATTTGAAATAGGTCAACACTAAACATTCTGGTGGTGGAAGGGAATCAGAAGTAGACCATACCACAATGTACTTCATAGTACAAATCAACATGTTACGTCCATCACAAATATCAGACCCAAAATATGACCAACGTGCTACACAAAATGTTGTTAATCATCCTCAAATTTTGGATCAAATCATACCCAAAATAGCACCAAATATCAACTATAACATATCTTCCAGAGCATTGAACATTCTAAGAAGCACATCTCCTAAAACATCAATCATCAACATCACATACATACCTATCTTTGATTCTTGCTCAATAAACTATATCCGTCCTAACCAGATCATGGGGTTTAACATCAATACAAGTCTAACAATCTCCCCCTTTGTCATTGATGGAAACATCCATCAAAATGACAAACACACAATCATAATCTCTCACATAGAACTCTCTCCCCCTTTGACATCAAGCACAAAGGTGGGCATAAGTTCCCTTATGAAACATACCTTTCTTTCCCTATGAGGAAGCACCCAAGCATTAGTCTAGATAAGAATATTCAGACAATTTACTAGACCAATGCATATTCAAATGTACATCGGTTTAAACTAGGAAGGAGTAATACCCCTAAATTCTATCAGAGATACTCAAAAGTATCCTTACACAATGCCTTAGTGAAGATGCCTGCAATTTGCTCTTTTGTAGGTACATATTCAAGTCTTACATTATTGTCCAACACTTTAACCCTCAAGAAGTGATACTAAATAGATTTTATTTTTTTAAGAATGTTGTACTATATTATTAGAGATATTTATTGCACTGGTGTTATCACACATAATTGAGATGGGTTCATTGAATAGTACACCGATATCCTTCAATGTCTATTTCATCCATAGTATCTATGTGCAAAATGAAGATGTCGCGGTATATTTTTCATTACCTATAAATAGAGACATAAATTCCTACTTCTTACTTGACCAAGCAACCAATCAAGAGAAAAGAAAGAATGCCCCACCACTTGTACTTTTCATGTCATCAACACATCTGCCCAATCTACATCTATATAGGTTGTCAATATGAAAACTGAATTTCTAGGGTATCAGAAGCCAAACTCTTCTATTCCTTTTAGATATCTAAAAATTATTTTTCTACCACAACATGTGATTCTTTTGGTTCTTGCTGAACAAACTGCATACATGATATCCAATCTGGTAGCAGTTAGATATAGCATTCCTCCAATCATCGATCTATACTGACTTGCATCTACTTTAGGGGATTTATGATCTTTGGTTAACTTGCATCAGGTAGTCACACCAGTTTGGAATTTTCCAAGCCAAACTTCTTCAAAAATTTCTTGATATATTTAGACTGAGAAATGAAGATTCCTTTACTATTTTGATTAACTTGTAAACTAAGAAGAAAAATTAACTTACCAATCATAGACATTTAAAACTCCTTTTGCATCTCACTAGAAAACTTTCTAGATATATCATCATTTCCTCCAAATATTATGCCATCAACATACACTACAACAATTAAGATTTTACTTGATTTAGTTCTAAAGTAAAGATTACTGTTAGTGGATCCTTTTTGAAAACCTTGATCAATCATATACTTATCTAGCCTTCCATACCAATCTCTAGGAGCCTGTTTCAATCCATACAAAGCCTTCTTCAATTTGCAAACTATGTTCAAATCATCTCTCAATTTAAATCCTTGTGGTTGTTCAATGTAAACTTTTTCTTTTAGCTCTCAATTCAGAAATGTTGATTTTACATCCATTTGATAAACTTTAAAATCCTTAAAAGCTACAAAATCCAAAAACATCTTGATTGCCTCCATCTGGGCAATAGGGTCATATGATTCCTCAAATTCAACACCTTCAACCTATGTGTAACCTTAGCAAACCAATCTTTCTTCATTTCTCACAACTTTTCCATCTTCACCCAGCTTGTTTTTGAATACCCATTTTGTTCCTATTACATTCTTGTTTGTTGATCTATAAACTAGTTCCCATGTCTAATTTTTCTCAATTTGATCCAATTCTTCTCTCATTGTTTTCACCCAATTTTGATCATTGCAAGTTTCTTGTACTATTTTTGGTTCAGTCTTGAATAATAGACATAACAAAACTTGTTCTTGAGTTGTTTTTCTTCTTGCGATAATTCCTCTATTCTTATCTCCAATAATCTAATCCACTGAATGATTCTTTTGTATATATCTTGGGGTTTTAGATGTAGATTTTGGAGCATACTGAATTTCCTTTTCTTTCTCTTCATCTTTGGTCTCCTCTTCCATTTTCTTGTCAGCAGACTCATCAAATTCATATGTTGCCAATTTCTCAAAGTCTTTTGAAGTGCCTTCATCGACCTTCACATTTGCACTTTCAACAATCTTGTTCAATCTTTTGTTGTAACACAGGTATGCCTTGCTCCTTATTGAGTATCCTAATAATATGCCTTCATCTACTCTATTGCCAAATTTTCCAAGATTATCCTTATCTCTCTGAATATAGCACTTTCTTCCAAATACTTTAAAATATTTCACTATTGAAGTTCTACCATGCTAAAGCTCATATGATGTCTTCCCTTATTTCTTTCGATATAGAAATTTGTTAAGAGTGTACACTGTTATGTTAATTGCTTCTCTCTAGTAGACTTCCAATATTTTTGCTCCTTTTATCATTATTTGGGCTGCCTCTTGTATAGTTCGATTCATTCTCTCCACCACACCATTCTGTTGTGGTGTCCAAGGAAAGATAACTATCTTCTAATGCCATATTTTTCACAATAACTTTTAAACTCATCAGAGATAAATTCTCCTCCTCTATCGGACCTCAAACACTTAATTTTTCTATCAACTTCCTTCTCAACTCTTACCTTGAATATCTTGAATTTCTCTAATGCTTCTAACTTCTCTCTTAAAAATTCAACCCAAGTCATTCTAGAGTAATCATCAATTAACAACATGAAATACCTCTCACCTTGTATGCTCCTTGTTTTGGTAAGACTACATAGATAAGTGTGTACCAAATCCATAAATTTGGTAGATTGATAATCCTTTCCTTTGAATGTTCATTTTGTCTACTTTCCTTCTTGACATTATTTATAGATGTTATTATCTGGTTTGGTCATTGACTTGTCCCACTGCTACCAAGGCATCATCATCAAGTTCCTTTACCACAACTGAATCTGGTGTAAACTCAACCTTTTCCCCATTCCCATAGTGAGTGATTTGGTAGATAGAGAGAAGGTTAGTAGACAAGTTAGGAACATAGAGAACATTCTCAAATGTTCCATCATCCATGTCAACTGAATCTTTCCCTTCAACCTCTACTTGTGTATCATCACCTATGTAAATGTGAGGTACCTTAGATGGCTTCAATGAAGAAAACTGCTCCTTTGTAGAAACCATGTGATATGAGGCACCCGAGTCAAGTATCCATTGTTGTGAAGAACCTATTGTAGCCACAAATGCTTGCCCTTTTCCCTTAGAATGTGAGGAAGAGGAAGGAGATGAATCCTTCTTTGTGTAGGCGGATGATAAGTTGATGTTGTTTTTCTTAAGAAGATTAGTTAACTCATCAACTTGCTTTGTGTGGCATTGATGCTCATCATGACCATACTTCTTGCAATATGCACAAGTTGGTTTATCCTTCTTAGGTGGTGTCCCCTTCTTGGAAGAGGATGAAAAATTGCCTTGTGATGGAGAGGATGATTGTCCTTTTTCCTATTGTGGCTTAGACTTAGAGTGCTTCTTCTTTTTGTTGGAATCTTTGCCTTGACTTCCTTGATTCCCTTGATTAGCCACCAAAGCCTTGGACTTTGAAGACTTGAGAAGTCCCATGTTCAACAACTTAGATTGTTCCAATATCAACATTTCTATGAAAGCATCAAATGAAGGCATAACATAGGAACTCCCCACTGTCAAACGATGAGTTTGGAAGCTAGACACAAATACTGCATATTCTGGTGCAAGCTTGTCCAACAAGTTGAATATCAACTGAGCATCCTTTTTGTAAATTCCACAATCCTTAAGCTTTGCTCTTAGCTCATTTGCTTTGGTGATATAATCTTGGATTGTATCAAAACTCTTGGGATCCAAGTTGGTGAGCTCATTGTCAATTTTGTAACCTCTGATTTCATCAACTTGACCATACAATTTCTGAAACATATCCCAAGCCTCTTTGATTGTTGTACACTTCTCAATGTGAAAAATGAGGTCATCTGATACATACTTGCGCAAAGTTCCAAGAGCCATGCAATTCTTTGTGAGCCATTCTAACTAAGCATTAGGATCGGCCTTAGGATCAGGTGGTGCTGCTATTGTTCCATCTATGTAATGCGTGAGACCCTTTTCCATTAATTTGCTCCATACTTTAATTTTCCATGATGCATAATTATGTGGAGTTAAAGGTAGAAATTTATGAGGACTCATTGCAACAAAAAATAAAAGAGCACAAAGAGAGGCACAATCACACAAGACACCCCCCCAAAAGTGATGATTTGGCACTTTATACTTAGTGCGTATACAATGGGCCACTTGCAAAAAATGGCAAAGTGGGCTTCTGATTTCAATTTTACAACTACCTCAATAAGGCCAAAAGAGACTCAAACTAATAATGCAAGAGATCTAAAACTAAGATCCAAGCACTTTACAAGTACCTAATAGGCCAAATAAGACCAATATCTGAAAGTACAACTTCCACTCAAAATATCTGAAATCTAATCATAGATTATGAAAGTAGATGAAAAAAAATGCACTTTCAACAAAAATGGCACCTGAAAAGGAGGTCGTATGAGCTCAAACGAGGCCTTTGAAGTTGCAGAATTGAGGATTGGACAGGTACAGCTGAGAGAATCCAAAAATTCTGAGAAAACTATGCACCAAAATCAGAAAATAACCACACCACTATGAAGAGCACAAAATTTTAGCCCATTTCAAAAAAAATTGCACCAAAAAAGGAGCAAAAATGAGCAAGATATGGCCTTTCAAAGTTGAACTGCAAAACTGAAAAGCTCAATGAAGAGGGGGTCAAAAAATTTAAAAAATCTGCTGATGTGGTGCTAATGTCAGCAAATGATGGGCTTAAATTTGACGCCCATCTAGCTGTCACAAAAACTTCATCTCCCCCTACGTGGCATCTGTACCATACGGACAAGCTGATTTGGCACTATGTGACTGGGCGATGAACTGGTGTACGGATGTTGACCGTGGGCCAGTGGCCGCCTGCCACGTGGCGGGCGCAGGTCCGCTGGTTTAAATAACTGTCGGTGGGAGGGTAAGCACTATCGAAGGTGAAGGTGTCGGGTGGAGGAGTGACCGAGGTCGAGAGCCGAAGGGGCCGACGGTGGAAGCGATGGGGCCGACGGGAGGCACGGGTCGACAGGGAGGCACATCGGGTGGTTGCGCGATGGTACGGTGGGTGGTTGGGCACGGGAGCTATGCGGAGGAGATGACATGAAGGCTGGGCAGAATACAGCAGCGGCGACGGTGGATGCAATGTTCGGCATAACCTACAGAGCTTGCAACACACGCAGGTATGGAGAGCATGGGGTGGGGGTCTGCGGACCCCCCCCAAAAAAGATTTTTTTTTATTTTTTCTTTTTTTTTTGAAACAAAAACTTTTAGATATAATTTTTAAATTTTTTTTCAAAAGCTGGAAAAGATTTTCAGAGAAAAAAAAATAATTTTTTTTTTTTTTTATAGATCCGAAAATTCCGTATCATACTGCCCAAATTGGGCAAAAGATTCCTCCACCCTCCAAAATTGATTTTCACAAAAAATGGTCAAATTTATACTCGATTTTTATGGAAACGGCCTCCCGGACGTGATGGTGAGGTCGAAAACGCTCCAAGATGCCTCCAAAAAGCACAGTTCCTCAAATCCAAAAATAGAAGCCTTCCACGATGTCTCCAAAAACCAATCAATGAAGCCCTAATGGCTCTGATACCATGTAGGATTTTGCCAAGATCAAGGGCACAATGAAAAGCATAAAAAGAGAGACAATAGAATGACAAGAACAAAATTGTATTCTCATCAATATGCAAATGATCAACTAGATTAACCAATACAATGAATATAGGCCTGCTTATATAGGCAAGGCCATATGGATGTACGAGCACACAATTATGACATGTGGCTCAATGAGAAACAAGGGTAGGTAAGAAATACTAGGGGTAGGTAGGAGAAATAATATAATATTCCACAAGAGGTGGATGACCCACCGAATGTGGAGTGTAATAGCAAAATAAGACCACAAAAGGTGGAATTTCTCCTACAAGCTCTATCCCTATGTGCACACTTCCCTAAGTGTCTCAAATCCAAACTATGAAGAGATGCATTATCCTAAGTTAACTTAAGTAAAGTGTAATAATATCCATAATGAATATTTATTTACACCAACAGCCCCACCAGAAACCCTAAAGGAAAACAATACAACTAGGCAACTAAAAGGGTGTAATAATTTTTTTTTAAAGATTAAGTGCATTAATTATAACAATAGCACATTTAACAACACAACGGAAGTCTAACATATGATTTCCTAAGGGTAACCAACAAAGATTAATTCGTAAATTATATTAACACCATGGTTAATCCAATTGTCCATCTAATTAGGAAGATTAAATGCTTAAAATAAAAACTACACATATACATCTAAATTCCATAATGAAAGAATCAAAGTATTCCAAAGCAATTTTTTTCCCATAGATCGTATATACAAAATATCAAGCAACTGAATTAACATACATTCCAATGATCCAATATTACAATATCCATAAATACATGGCTTCCAATAACACCACGGATTACAAAGTTACAATATCAAGGTTACATAAAAGATTGATACAATGACCACAAGGTCTCAACTGAACAAAGATCACGAACATGAGCTGGTACATGAACCACGAACCAAGGAACACCAGCGAAGCCTTTCCTTGCTTGAAGATACAATCCAGAACATCTAATGGGAAGTGGCACTACCACCCGACCATGTGATCCCAAAATGGAATCACCCCACCGTGCTAGGAGATAGGAGAAAACCCTCAAGCAAGCAAAGTAAGACAAGTACAAAAGAACTATAAGACTCCGCAAACATCCATGTAACTCAACTCACAAAACACTAGTGACTCAAAGGAGAGAGTGTCATCACATAGCTTAAGATGGATACGATGGTACAACCTCCATAGGTCCCAGCCCCCATCCTGGATTATCCTGGTAGCCTCTCCCGAACCTCCGGTTCCAACTAAGTCTCATGCGGACCCTACCAATCCTTTTGCGAAGACAAGGTGGTAAGTTTGCCATTCCAGGCCTTCTCGCAACATTATGAGCCCTGTACTAGCACTCACCTATGCACAAGGCACATTATCTTAATTAATATTTACCCATCCCAATTCAATTATTATGTTATCACTTTTTAACTGACTTTCGACGGGTTATCCTGTCATCCACTTCGGGCACAGCCCCCGCTTGAAAGTCACTCTCTCTCATAGGACACTAATAGGCAAGGTCTCTCTACGAGAACTCTATGGTGAAACAAACAGCCATAACTAATCCTGACAAACCACAGGTGAAAGATACATAATCACTAACCCAAGATTGACCATTTGGACAAAACACACAATGGCTCACATCAATAAGGTTATACAACGACACCTGACCAAGGAGATATAACAACATAGGACACAATGACAATTCAACCAGAATTGCAATGAAATTAAGCTTGACTATAAACACCATTTACTCAAGATCCTAATACAGGCAATCTTTTCTTAAAACAACCAAAAACATAAAATACTTGCAATTTAAAGATTTTCCAGAAAGTAAGAAAATACAACTATATTAATACAAGGAAATCAATGTTGTCATTTGTCCAATAAGGTTAAATAAAATTACATAAAAATTAACCCCCTAATTATATGTTCATGATTAATTTATAAATAAACCCGATTAGATTATATCAATAATCTAAATTAAATTCCAAATTCCAAATTATATATAATAGTATAATATAATTACATAAATATATATTCTTCGAATATAATATTATATAATTATATCACATTAAAAATATATAATAAAATAAAGATCTAATTTTGCAATAACTTTTATTTCCAATAATTATGCAATACTTTATTTCCAAAATAACATAATTAAAAAAAACAACTAAAATACTATATATATATATATATATATAATTTTTTTTTAACTTAATAAAAATTAAAATAAAACCGCAATTATAAATTTATTTTTTATTTTTTTTATTTAATTATTATTTTTAATTAATTCAATTCAACAAAATTGAATTAACAGAGATTTTTTTAATTTTATTTTTAATTTTTAATTTTTAAAATTTTTTTTTAAATTCACAATAACCTAAAAACTAGTAAATTTAATTTTCAACCAGAATTTATTTCCAGGGAAATTAATTATTACATAATTTCTCCAAAATAATATAATAAAATAATTTCCCTTAACTTTAATAACACAATAAATTTAATTAATGGTTAAATTTATTTCTATAATAACTAATAATATCATAGAGATACACAACTATTAAAAAGGACTGCCATAGCCAAAAATCAAAACAAAAATCAAACAAGAGGGAATGATTTCTTTGGTAAATCCCATTCCTCCCAAATCTTGCAATTTCCATGCACAATAAAAATCTTGGCAAAATTTGCCATAATAACTTTTCACAATTTTCTCCAAATTTAATCTACGAACACCCAGGAAATAACTTCTTTCCATAAACTAGAAATTAACTTCAGAAATGGACTTTAGCCAAGAACAAGAAATAATCAGACAGGATTTTAGATTTGACAACCATCTTAACACACACATCATTCAGAATGATAGAAGAAATAGAATTAATTTATTTAAAACAACAATCAAAAGAAGCCACCCAACCTGGTATAGCTTTGCTGGAAGAAATTTTGTAGAAGAACCCTAATCCTTCAACAAGCTTCCAAATAAAATTTCTCTTCACCTAAATTTCCTGACCCGTTTCCTGTGTCACCCCTAAAATGAAGACCTATTCCCTTTTTAAACTAAAATTCTAGGTTGCATATCTTTTTCCTCCAAAAACCCTAATATTTAATTTTAGTAATAAAAGCAATTTTTATTTTCTTTTCTAATTTCTTAACAAAGAAATAAGTTCACATGCAATAATTAAAAATCATTTTTCTTTCTTTTATTTTCTCATGCAAATTAATTAATTTTCTAAATAAAGAGATTGAAGAAAAACTTTAATTCTAATTAATTCTTTTATTCATTTATTTATTCATTTATTTACTCTTTTGTTCTTTTATTTATTTAAAATTCTAGGAAACAATAAATGAAATTAATCTAATTTATTTTTCACTAAAATTTAAATAAAATATATTTCTAATATCATGCAGCTTGCAACTTAATTTAATAACTTCTTTTAATTAATTAAATTTATAATCTCAATGCATAAAATACATAATTCCAAAAATACCAATTATGAGATAACTCCATAAATTTAATTAATTAATTAAAACTACTAAACACACAAACTGAGCAAACCCAAGGCAAAGACTCATAAAAAGATCGAACGACAAAATACGAAGGTCGAACAAACTAACAGGAAGACCAACCGACGACACTCACAAGAGTGTAACTAAGTAAAATAGGGTCAACTACTACCTCCTCCACTTCCATCAGAAAATATAAGGCACGCTCAGACCTGTGAAGCCAGGTGGAGACGATACCCTGTACCTACCTGGTACTTGTACCTGCAATATCCTGCATCACCGAACCACACATTCATATATATAATATAGAAGACACGACATACACACTGATGAAGGAGAATCGCGACGTTCCCTGTCTCATCAAAATGAGTGAAGGAAAATCGTCCCCTTGCATCCAATACACTCGCAAACACTCAACATATAATTCCACATTGCATAAATAAAGTATAGTGTCAGTACATAGCAATAATCCATAAAATGCCATAAATCACAAGTACTGAAATACTACAAATAAATTATGCATCTCATATCCAGATAAAGCATGAAATAATGTCATATAAGTCTGAATAACACATCATGATAATGTATCCACTAAAACAAACAATAATAAAATATGAGTCTAATGAGTTCAAATGAAGAGAGGTACTATACCATGAAGGCTCACCTCCCAACCTAAGCCTACTAGAGGCCACCCCTAAGCTAGGAGAACCAAGGGCCAAACAAGTTACACACATACTCAAACAAAAATACAAGAAATCAGATTTTACAAAGAAATCATTTCAACAATAAGCTCCCAACCCAAGGCTTGCATAGAGTCACCAAGTGACTCAAAACAATGGGGTGAAGGTGGACCAAGTATCTAAAGGGAGAACTGCATTTAAACCATTGATAGCCAAATGCCTCCACAAGGCTAAAAGGATCCATCTACTTGGTCTCTCACATGACCAAAACAATCTTTATGAACCTCAAGGCTTCAAGACAAACTCCCCTTATGACCCCCATATGTTATATATAATAACAAATAGCAGCAAGGCACTTAAACCTTGTTTATCCCTCTCTTCCAAGAAGAGAGACTCTACACCCTTAGATTGTCCTAAAACCCTCCACCCCAAGACTACTCTTCCCTCCCAAGGGTGAGTTTAGTCTTGACTCCCATGTACAAACAAAAAGAAAAATCCAAAGGAAAATAACTAAAAGAAATTCCAAAAACATAGTTTCAAGAACATAGAATATATTCATTTCACAACACTTCAAATTTTACCATCACATAACATGAATGCAACTAATCTACTTGGGAAGGATTAACACCAACCTTTACTCTTGCTATAAAATGTATGTTGTAGAAGAGCTGCATAATTCCCTTACAATCTTCTTACTTAGCCAAAATTCTACTTCTAAAAATTTCCAAATCCAATACCAAAACTTGTCTCCAAGATTGGAGAGTGGGTGATCAAAGTCCCAAGTTTGAAAATCTCCCCTATGTAGGCTCTCCTCACACTTTCCAACTTCCTTGGAAATGATGTGAGTTCCCATAGGTTGGTCTTCCCAACCTATTACATGGTTTCTAGAAATGGAAACTAAAAAAAGTGGTAGCAAGATGGGGAAGTGCACGTAAACACCAAAAATGAAGGTTGTCTACCCAAGAGTCAATATTCAAAAAGTTCAATTTTCGTCCATCTTGGAAAACCCACTTTTGAAGTGACTCCACAATCACATGTGAGTGGTCACATGGCTAAAAATGACCCTTACCCATAGGTATATCATATGGGCCTTCAAAAGTGACCTAAACTCAACCCTAGGAGTTAGTTTGACCCCCAAAAAACCCACCTAAAGTTTGTCTACGGGTCAAACTTGATTTGACCAAACTAATGGCTCTCTAACCAAGTTATATTTTGGGACCACAACAACATATTTGAAAATGCATTGGGTTACACATTTTCCCTCCTAAGGACATGCCATTTGCCAGCTCACACACATCACAAGTGTCAAGTTACACCATAAAATACACATCACAAAATACACTTGGCCTATCCTTTTTGGGAATAATAAAATTAACAATTACAAATATGAACTTACACTCAAGCATCAATATGACAAAATCAAATACATCACATACGAGGTATTGTATCTCCAAATAGACAAACCTTGGCTTCACTATTTCAAATAAGTTTGGTCTTAGTTCTCTATGTATTTCCATGGTCACATGGATTAATTTCCTGCACATCTCATTTCACACATCAGTAATCCAAAAACACATGCATATGTAAGTATATGAAAGTAAATACACATCAAACACATAAGATCAATTTCACAACATATCATCAATTGATCCAAATAAAAGAGTAATAGAGATAGTATCCAAGTAACATTTTTCCTAGCAAATTCATATGAAATCAATTACTTAATTGCATCATCATAAGCATCATATAAATCACATTTCCATAAGACATGTATAAATGTATCATTTCATCATCACATAAGTATTGAAATCAACGTAAGATGGAATACATCATATCCAATGATATCAAATCATCTGTCAAATAGTATTAAATCCATAATGCATCAAAATAGTGTATCAAATAATAAGTCTAACATGAAAATCAATGAAGTGCTATGATGGGCTTGGGGTAGGGCCTCACATTTTTACCTTCTAGAGGGTGCCCAGATTATATACTATGCCTTGGTAGCCATTTTATCAGTCTTTTAATTGATTTTGGGCTCTAGGCAAGCTGATAAATGGCCCAGATGAGATATTCACGACCTGCAACTTTTAAATATTTTGGGACATGCTGCTATTATATTTTTTGAAGTATTCAAGTTTGTATCAAACTCACAAAGCATGGTGATTGGAAATAATTTAGCACAACACAGTGAAATACTATTGAAATGCTAGTTAAGTAAGAATCAAGGTGGAGTATTGCAACATCGAGGTTTTTGTTTTCACCCATGGATAAATTCTCTCACCTCATATGCTAAATATTTTTTCACAGAGAGAGAAATGGGTTGCTTTGAAAATATAAGTCCAAAGCGGATAAATGCTTTGCCAAAGCAATTTATTTTACCCATGAAGATCATGTACAGGGGAAATCACTTTATATTTGAATCTAAACTGATGAGAATTTTTTTTGTAACATATGCGATTGTCCTAATAAAGGTAGACAAATAGCCATCTTGTGCTACAATTATGACAAGGAATGCAGATAGTTTTGATAAAATTAAATATTTCACCAAGTATGAAATATTTCTAATGAAGAGGTGAAGTAAAATAATTCTCCAAGTATATTTTTCACCCCCTAACGGCTGTGTGAAATAGAAGAATGTTTTGACTCAGAGGTGAAATCTTATTTTTGAAATGGAATTATTTTATTAAGGAAAGGTAAAATGAAAGATTGTTTAAGTGGAATATTTCCACTTAAGATTACCAGTAAGGTAAAATGGTGAAATAATGGATAGAGTGAAAAGTTGGGGTAACTCATAAATTATTTTGAGTGTCACAAAATTTAGATATTTGGTAATTGTTTTATCAAATGGGAAAATGTTTTACTTCAAAGATGGAAAGCAAGAAAGTGTAGAAATAGATTGAGTTGTCCTTGGTTAAAAAAAAAACATTTTTACTAAAGGTGTGAATTAGAAGGAGGTAAGAATTTTGCCAACAGGTGAGGATAGATGTAATGAAGTGCCTTGCATTCGAGGGACTTGATATGCAACAAGGAAAGGTAAAAAATGTGCAGAAATAAAAATGACAGGACAAAGTAATTATTTTTAGCTACAACAAAGGGAGATTATTTTACTGACAAGTGAAATGATTTTTGGAGGGGTCGCATGTGAGAAATTACTATACATTTTCAATCAAAGGGAGATTTACTATTTTTTAGCAAAGATGAAAAAGTGCAATAAAAAAAAGACATTTCTCTTCACCAAAAGGGGTTTTTTTTCAGTTTTGAGAGCAGAGGAGGAAAATTGTGCAACAAGGAAAGAGGACAACATGCTAAAAATAGCAAGCTTGGAACAAGGTGCAAATTTTGGTTTTACAAGAAACTTGAGGAATATTTTCTCTATATTTTCAAGGGCTTCAACATGCTCAAGGAAGAGAGGACAACCAATGAGAGTGTAGTGAAGATTTCAAGATTGAAGATAGGTTTTTTTTAAGATTCTTTTAGGGTTTTTGTTAGGTTTTTCTTTCTCTGATGTATATCTTTCTCTTCTCTTCTCAATTTTGGTATTCTGCATGAAATTTCTCTTAGGATTCTAGAAGCAAGGCTTCCATGTGTACAGTGCAAGTTTTCTCACGACAGATTAGTGTTAACTTTCAATTTGTAGTATTTTGGTATTTTAGCAATTTGAATCTGAATACAAGCAAATTTAAAGGCTTAATTTGTAGTTGTCTCTCTTGTATGCACATTATTTTATGGAATGAAATGACCAAGGGTCTTTTTCTTTTTCTCTGCAAGTCATATGTTTACTTTTTGTTTGCTTCTCTTCAAGGAAGAGATTAATTTGCTTATCACAAGGTAAATAAATAGTGTTGTGTATATGAGATTCTCAAGCATGGTTGTAGGTAGAACTCTAAAGGAAAATGTTACCGTAATGCATTAGTATTTAAATATCAAGGGTTGCATGTTATTCTATTTTAGATATCAAATCTGCATATCGTGAAGTTGACTTTGCTGCCCATACAAGGCACTAGTCATGGTTGTTGCTTTCAGTTCTTAGAATCTTTTCATAAACAAATCCCTTTCATTTTTGCATTTTTTTTTCTACATTAGGAGTAGGATTGGTGTAGAACCCCCCCCCCCCCCCCTCCTGAATGAAGTGAATAGATTCTTAGAAACTAAGGTTAAAGCCAAAACTGAGAGTTCATCCATCTTCCTTAGTACATTTTCATCGAGATGATCTGTTGTAAGTTGTAGTTACCTTATTGTCATGAAGATGAAAGTTATTATACACTACATAGGTTTACTCGCCTTGGTCTCGCATAGCCAGAAGTGCAGGAGATCTCAGTTCTTATGACTGAATCTCATTCGTTGGCCAAATCCTTCCTTGAGTTTGTCAATGAGTTAGTGGCAATTCCTTTAGGACTCGAGGATTGTTGATTTAGGAACAAACACAATCCTATTTGTGTCTTTCTCTACCAATAAAAAATAGTCACCTTCTTCATAATCTAATTCATCATCTTAAATGCTAGAATCAAAACTAACATAGTAGTCTTTCTTCTCAAACTTTCCTTTATTTTCTCTAAATCTATGTCTTGTTCCTTTTTTTGGACATCTAGTAGCTATATGACCAATCTTTCTACATCTAAAACATTTAAAAGGTAACATACCTTTGTATTTGTCAGTTCTTCTCTTTTGTTTCCTCACAAAATTTATTTCCATCTCATCTAAACTTTCATCATCCAGATCATCTTCTGTAGCTTTAAATGTTGTCTCTAATTTACCTTTGTCCTTTCCAAATTTCCTTACCTCAAATGCAGTCAAGGTGCCAAATAGCAATTCTCTAGTGAATTTCTTCGAATTATTGGTTTCTTCAATAGAAGAGATCTTATTAGTATAGCTTACTAGTGGGGTCATCCGAATTTTGCCAATTATTTCTTCATCATTTAAAGTGCTACCAAGCTCTTTGATTTTATTCACTACACTGTCAACCTTCTGAAAGTAGCTTACTATATCTTCTCCTTCTTCCATTTTCAGATTTTCATATCTTTACTTAGCTTTCAACCTCTTTGATAATTTAACTCTCTCATTTCCTTCATAGATTTCTTTCATCTTTTCCCAAACTTCGTAAGCAGTATTCAAAGAAATAACCTTTGTTAATTTAGTCTTTGATAATGCACTAAAGATAGCATACCTTACCTTTTCATTTTCTTCATAGGCTTGAACCTCATTTGGAATGGTAAGACCATTAACTAGTTGTACATACTTAGTTTCTAATTCCTTCCAAGTGTTGCAACCTAAAGAGACAAGATAACCTCTCATCTTCATCACTTTCCAGAAGCTATACTCAGATCCTTCAAAGATAAGGATCAATAATTTATGTGTCACCATATCAGGATCTACCTCAAGCAATTAAGCTCTTTACCAAGGAACCATATCTTTGATACCAATTTTAGAATACCCAAGCAATTGAGAAGGGGAAGGTGAATCAAGAATAATTAAACCTTCCTTTATTTCATTCGCAAATTTGGAGCAACCAATAGATTTAATTAAAGAAAATATAACATAAAAGTACATGCACAAAATAGATCAAACAATGGACACCATATTTTATATAGAAAACCCAAGAAGGGAAAAACTACAAAGAATGTTAGTTCTCAATATATAACACTAGTTAAGGTGACACTGGTTAAGGTGATTTTTATAAAAGATGGCTCACTACCAAGAGGTTCACTACTAGAGGGATAACTACCTAGAAAGGCTTACTATCGGAGGGCTCACTACCTAGTAAGGCTCACTACCAAAGGAAGAAGAAAATAAAAGATAATCCACCACTATACCATAGTCTACAATACCATAAATGCTTGTGGTGCCTATCAACAACAACACACTTCACACATCTATTTGATTTTTCCTCTCAGTCCCTCATATCTTCCAAGAAATTTTCCAAATTAAATCATCCACATATATATTGTCTCCAAGAACCATAATCTTTCAATTTTTCCAAGAAAATGATTTGAAATAGGACAACACTAAACATTTTGGTGGTGGAAGGGAATGAGAAGTAGACCATACCACAATGCACTTATAGAATAAATAAACACATTACATCCATCACAAATATCGGGCCCAAAATATGACCCACGTGCTACACAAAATGTTGTTACTCATCCTCAATTTTAGATCAAATGAGACCCAAAAATATAACTATAACACATCTCTCAGAGAATCAAACCTTTCAGGAAGCACATCTCTCAAAACATCAATCATCAACATCACATACACACCTCACTTCCATTGATGCTCAATAAACTACATCTAATCCTATCCAAACCATGGGACTTGACATCAATGACAACATCAATACAAGCCTAACAAACATTAGGTGTCTTTCGAGGAGGAAATGGGTTGAAAAGCAATTTCATGATGCTTAGCACGACATCTCTATCGACATTCTCTCACACAATGGTTTCTTTTAGTTTTAGCTGAGGGTTGTGAAGGTTTATGATCAATGGACATATGATTCTTATCTTTATTTAAAGGAGGAGTAATGGGAGAAGGTCTAGTAGGTTGAAAGATAGGAGATGGTCCTAGGCACTTCCCTTTGTAAGATGTAAGAGGCAGGATTATAGCATATATAAGAGGAATAGAAGGTGTAGGAAGGAGACTAGGTCCATCATGTGGAGGAATAGGTCTAAGATCTCTAGGCTTAATCAAAGACAAGATCATCTCATTCTTCCACTTTTGATAAGATTGAAAGAGACCATCATTGTGAGGCTTAAGAGGCTCAAATTGTTTAGGCCAAAAGTAATCAAGATTAACATCTACATGCCTCACTGCGGGTTGGTACATGCTATTATTAATTGTTATGATTTTGTCATTATGAGAAAATTTTAAACATTTATGAATAATATAAGGGATCAATTTCATGGAAGAGAGCCAATTATTTCCCAACTTCACATGAAATTGATCTGATGTAGGAATGATAGAAAAAATAACATCTAAGCACATAGTGCCAACCTTAATGGGAAGATTAATAGAACCAATAGTAGGGAAAGAGAAACCATCATACACCTTAACCACTATATCAAATTTATCATATGTTATTTGATGCAATTGTAGAGTATAAAGATATTCTTTAGTGATCACATTCACCACACATGCTGGTCAATGAGAACCCCTTGTGAGAGTTTGTCTTTGTTCTTCGTAGAGATATATAGTGGGCCATCAGGTGCATCAATAGTCTCACTAGGATCAAAGGTAATGCATAATTCCTTAGGAGGTGAAGGTTTATCAACAAGATTCATCACATTCTTAGACTCAAGGCCAAGGTCATTGGAAGAAAAATCAAGATGCTCAGATTCAACCAAATTAGTAGAATGGGAAGATAAAAGATTAGTAAAGATTTGGATATTTTGATTAGGAGGAGCTACGGATTTGTTTCTATTTTCATTTGTACTAGCTAAAAATATGGTATTATTATCAATAAAGCCTTGAATTATACTCCTTAAGGAATAACACTTTTTGGTGTCATGAATAGGTTGACAATGATATTGGAAAAAAGCTTTGTGATCATGATAAGGTGGTGAAGGTTTGGATGTATCAATTGGCTTGATGGGAGGAAGTCTCAATACATATTTATTTAATAATTATGTCATAATACTATGTAAAGGCTCAAAAAGAGGAGTAAATTATTTTCATAAGTATTTGGATAAAGCAGGCACACCTGATATCATGGCCACCACTTGAGTATTGATGTTGTCATTGAGCTTGATGTATCCCTTGTTCAATTTAAACCTTGTTAAAAATTGTTGACCACTTTCATTCTTATCAACAAAAGCCATTGAAGGAGATGATTTGAATTGAATCACTTGAAGTTGATAATTATGAAGTACTATGCACAACTATGTAAAGGAAGTAATCTAAGAAAAGAGGAGCTTATCCCTAATATATTTTTGTAAATTAGCAATAAAAATTCTTTGAACATCTTATCAGCCATAGGATAAGTAATTTGAGAATACAAATGTTTATATCTACCAATAAAATCAATCACTTTTTCTTTAACACCTTGCTTACAATGAATCAAATCTGTCAAAGTAATCTTAGGACCAATATTATTATGAAATTATTGAATAAAAGCATTAGCTAGTTGTTGAAAAGAACAATACCATTACAATGCTTTATCTCAAAAGGTTCGAGTAAATAATTTAGCCATAAGTCTTTGATCATGAGAAAAGTCACTTCACAAAGATTAAATGTTTTCACAAGAGTCAAGGGATCATTTTTTTCATTATAAAGATCTAATCGAGAGACTTCCATATGTTTAGGAGGGATAACACAAATAATATCATCGGATAATGGGCTCACTACATCAAATGTGGCCACATTAAACTTAGATTGAGTAATAGTAGCTAGTTGTTGTTGAAAAGAATGAAATGGTTTGGGCTATGTTATTGAAGGTTGCTTTGGTTGATGGATTGAAATTGGACATATTGGATTGGGATGGAGTGACATTGTTTTATGTAGGTTGAGGTTGAGAATAAGGAGCTCAAACACTATGATAAGTAGGTATGGGAGATGATTGGGTCACAAATGGAAGACTCATGGAAGGAGGTACGAAAGAGATTTGATTTGAAAATTTCCTCCCTTGACTAACATGTGTAGGATCAAAATTTTGTGTGGAAGTGGTCATGTTAGAATATGTGAATATAGGAACACTAGGAAAAGATGTAGCCATAGGAATAGAATGATTAACTTGACTAGAAGCTTGAGTGTAACCAAGGACTTTGGCACAAATTTTCATAGGCATGATATTAGTGTCAACAATATAAGCAAGGCCACACAATAAATCAACACCAAGTTTATCACTTTGAACCATTCTTTTTAATCCTCCAATCAATGGGATTGCCTCACTTTTTGAGTATTGATGACTCATCCATTGTTGAAGATTTTCATATTCATTGTCAATCTTGTCCAATTAATCAATGAAAACCCTAGTAAGTGATTCATCATCATCATGAGAATTATGGAAAGAATGGGGATAAATGACATCATTTGCTGGATTAGAGGAACCACCAAAATTATCATGAAACAAGTTATCTAAATTAGGCTCCATATAAAAGTAGTTAAACCTTAAGAAGCCTTAATTCTACAACTTCTTCTCACAAGAATATTGTGTTGGCATTTGATGTTGTTTTGGTGATGCTCTAGTGAAGATTGGTAATAACTAATGCATGTAGATTCTTAGGAGTTGTCATTGATGGCAACTCAGCTTTATGATCTTATCCGGTATGGATTTTTGGTTAAACATATGTCTTGAGTAAGTTTTTTGGTATCTAGTCTGCTCGATGAAGCTCAGTGTACAATTTTGTGGGCATTTCTCATTTCTGGTGAAGCATATTTTGGTTTCGATGATCAAGGTTAGTTGGTCGAGTATCAAAAGAAGATTATCATGCAAATCCACCCTCCAGTATTTCTTCCTAGCCTTTTTGAAGATCTAGTATCTGATAGAGCAGTTAAACAAGAATATCTTCACTATTATTGATGTATCTTGTGGTCTGAATTTCTTGGATAGATTCTGGTGATTGGTGATGTGTTTGAGATAATTGGTGAGACCAATAGGAAGCATGTGAATATTTATTTTGGGTCTAGAATATATTTTGGAAAGGATTAAAGTTGACTTACAACATTACATGTTTCATATTCTGATATATAAGTTTGACTTGGTTAATGCATTTGAGTGTGGATATGATGTCTGAGATGATTTTGGAGTGATTGAGTGCAGTCTCACATGCACATCCTTGAATTTTGTTGATCTGATAAGTAGAGCAGAGTAGAATAGAGCAATTTAGTATAATAGTGAAGCAGACCACTTTGTGCCTAACCAGAATTGATATTTGGCATAGTTAGATGCTATTTTATAGTTCATTGTTCATTATAATTGAATGGGTGTGAAAATATGATGAGAGGAGATCAAATGGAAATATTTTCTCCTCAAGAAAAGGAGTGAAAGTTCCACAAAGGATTTCCTTCAACTTCTCACACACATTACATTTAAAAGAGGGGGGAAAATTCACTAGATCCAATCTTAATAGAAAGAGATTGGATGCTAAATGAATTGACAAATAATTTAGAGAGTGATATTAAACCCTCTTTTAGAATGGATAAGTTGAATTGTGTGATTTAAGACTAAGTTTAAAAGAGACAAAGAAATGATTATAACTTGAGATAGAAATGCAGGATGAAGTTGTGCACTTGGAATTAGTAGTAAAAGGATGAGATGAAGCTCCCCTACAAATTTGGGTGAAATTTTTCGGGACCATATTGAAAGTGTACTTGGTCCTCTGAAAAACCCGTGTGTCAAAAAGGGTTTTTCCATCTCTGAAAATGAAGTCCAAATCTACAAATATAGTTACACACCTACAACCTACACATAGAAAAGAGATAAAATATTGTTGGGATTCGGGGTTTGGCTTCAGGTCAAACCTGAGTTTTGGAATTAACCAAATGATAAAAGGTACTTGCAAGTAAATGAGTGAAGTAGAATTCACCTCGAGAAAGGATGTAATTGAAATGTTGATAGAGTTGTTTGAAAGGATATGTAGAATTGAATGTCAAAAGAGATCTCCACTTTAATGGTTGAATCCTTGACTTGAATGCAACACTTAACCTTGAAAGCATACTTGAGATGCTCAATGGATGCTTGAATGGAAACTTGAATTCTTGAATGCTTGATTTCACTTAGGATCACAATTTAAACTTCATGAATGCGAAAGGAGGAGAGAATGTGTCTTATATATTCATCAATTAGGGTTATTTGACTGATTTTTCATCGTAGGCCAACATAGGGAAACTTTTCTCGCTTCAAGATTGATAAGCCCAATGCAAAGTTTAAGTGGAGGGGGCCCAAAATAGGGCAAGGATAGGGGCACAGAGCCAGGAAAGGGGCACCATGCCCCTGTCTAGCTCTAATTTAGGATAGAAAGAAGGAACACGAAGTGTGGGGTGCGAGGAAATGTAGGTTTCGGGAGGTGTAAGCATGTCTCGGGTCTCCAATTAGGATTAGGGATTTGTTCTCCAATGTAAAGACCCAAATGCGGTAAAAAATTGCAAGGTTGCAATTTTATGATGCTACAATAATCATTTTGTAATTATCAATAAGGTAGTGAGCCTTCCTCTAGGGTTGTAGCCCTGCTTTTGTAACTAAGCAGTGAGCTCTAGGAAGTGTGCCTAAATGCAAGTGCATTCCCCTTTTGTAATATTAATTTTCTACTGGCCATAGTGGAATAATATTGTGGGTTCAAATCCCACTGTGGTTTTTCCCTTTTCGGGTTTTCACGTAAAACATTGGTGTTATGGTTATGTGCTTGTTTGCCTTGTGTTTCTGCATTTTTGTTTCTTATCTGTGCATCTAGTTGATTAAGAATCTGAATATTAGATTTATAAATACCAAAACACTAATTCACCCCCCCTTTAGTGTCCATTGATTCCAATAATTGGTATCAGAGCCTTGTGCCTTGGAAGAAGCCTAACAACTTGAGGAAGATCTGGAAGATTGAATCAATGGACTCCAGTTTGGAGAGATAGCTTGTTGTGGCACTTGAAGATCTCAATGCAGCGATGAAGGAAAAGAGTAGCTTGAAAAGAAATCTAAGTGTAGTTGAAGACTTCATTGAAACCTTGAAAGATCAAGTAAAAAATTCTTGGGAAAAGAGCTAAAGGAAAAAGAAGAACAAAGTGTTGACAATCAAATTCTACAAGACAAGAATGATGAATGTGAGAAGCCAGCTAGGGAGGATGCAGTTTTGAAGAGTGAGATCCAATCTATTGTTATGAAGTTGACTAAAGAGATTGAAGACTAGAAGAAAAATGAAGAAAGATTGACTCAATCCTTGAAGGACAGATCTGATGAATGTTGCAGATTGACATATGAGAATGATTTGTTGAAGCTTGAACCGGTACAGACAAAGAATGATGGACAAGAACTTGAGAGACAAATCATAATTGTGAGAGACGAGCTGACGACTGCTAATGAGTACAAAGAGAAGTTCAAAGCTAGTTCAGCCCGGTTGGATGAGATGCTGGATAGTCAGAGACATGGGAAAGACACAAGAGGACTTGGATATGAGAAAGGAGAATCTTTCGGTTCTAGACAGAGCAATGCCAAATCAAATTATCAGCAGAGAAAGAAACCTCTAGTAGGACAACCTAATGCCTATAAATTCAATGGTAGATGATTTACTTGCAAAAAATTTGGTCATATGGCAAACCAATCCAGAAGTAGGATGAATAATGGGATGATGAACAATGTGATGAATAATGACTCTACCTTTACTAGTCAATGTTTCAAACGCAACAATTTTGGACATAAGTCAAATATGTGCAGAATGATGATCAATTTTCAGAATAAAAGATGTTTTTCATGTGGGATGTTTGGACATATATCTAACCAATGTAGGATGAGACAAAATCATATGAACTTTAGGCCTATGAAAAGGAATGTTGTCTGTCATGCATGTAACAAAGTAGGTCATATTGCAAGACATTGTAGAAGCAGGAATGCACCGGTGAACAAGAATAAATCTAATGAGAAAGGTAAATCAAAGGTAGATGAAATTAGAGATCAGCACTAGAAGATGTGGGTAAAGAAAGAAGATCAGAATTCACAGAATGGCTCGACACCTAAATGTGATGATGGAACCTCATTCGGTAACTAGGGGTTTTTTGTTTTAGGGGGAGTTTTTCATGCAAATCAGTAGAACCCCCTCTTCAGAGATCTATAACTAGTTCTAAAAGGTTGTAGAAGATCTATCTTGTGTGCATATATATTATCCGGAAGATCTCATAGAGATTTAAGGTTCTAGTAGGCAATTTTATGAAAAACAAGGTAACTAGAAGCTTAAAGGTTGAAGCATTTATTACAACTTAAAATTAGGTTTTCAGACATTAAAAAGGCATTTCAAAGGTTCATTCTTCACATTGTGAATGAGAGAATAGAGTAGAGAAATGTGTAAAGGTGTTTTGGTAGCTTAAATCAAGCTTGAAGCAATCAGTGAGCGATTTCTTGCACCTAGTTGAGAATTAAAGGTATTTATCCATTTTTCATGACCTAATTGTTTTAAACCCTGAATTATATATGGCATCCACATTTGATATTTCTACCCCTCTGGTTGTTGAGATTTTTGATAGAGCAAGGCCCATTTTTAAGAAACACCCTTTCAAATCCATTGAAGACGATCTGGAAGAAGCCTTTTCCTCGGTTCCGTATGGTGTTCTTCATAATGAAGACATTAGGGCATTTATCCACTATGATATTGAGGAGCTTGGTAGTGCAGACATGTTATCCCTCTATAACAAGCATTTGGCAGATAGTTTGGGGAATTTGAAGCAAAAACACAAAATTCTTTATGACAAGGGTTTCGTGCAATTCATTCATTTTCCCATATTCGATGAAGCAAAATGGGTCTAGTATGTCCTCGACAAGGTCCATGATGAATTCATTTGGCAAGACAAGCCTTATAAAATCACCAAGTAGGTTGTTCAAGTAGTCACATGCTTAAGTGCAACTGGTGAAGTGCCTAGACAGAGAAAAGTACAAAATAACACTATGATAGTTGCTACCGGTTCCAAATTTGACAATAGGGCAATGACTATCATTGATATCTTGGAGAATGATGTTAGACTTGCCTCGATGGTGGTAGATTAATGTGTGAGGAAAATATGTGTGCAAATACAAAGGATAAAAGATAAAATAATTAACCAAAAAAATACATTAAACTCAACACTTCAAGATTGAAATGGTAAAATCAAAGCAAAAACACAAAGAAAAGCTTTGCAAACCCCAAATCCTTGCTTCGATTTGATTATTCTATGATTGGATGTGTGCTCATGATATCGATTCAGATGCTCGATTGTGCTCCATGATTTGATGAAGGTGATAATGCAAATGATAATAGATGTGTGAGTGTGAGTAGTGATTTTGACAAAGTAACGATGTGTTGAATGAATAGTGGATTCGAGAGGATTTGGTCTAAAAATGGAGGGATTAAATAGAAGATGAGAGGAAGGAGAGGGGGTGTGAAGAGGAGACACTTGTCCTCCAAAAAAGGACAAGTGGCTCAACAAGAGGGAAGAGGAATGACATGTGTCCACGAGGATACATGTCTATTTTGGGCAAAGCCAACCAAAAAGTAGGATATTTTCCACACAAAGGGGGAAAAGAGGTTAGGATGTGCACATATGGAGGTTAGGAGGGATCGGATAGGGTAGGTTGGGAGGATGGCTAGGTTGGGGGAGGTTAGGATAGATAGGGTTGGTTGGAACCCTAGGGTTAGGACAAGGGATAGGTTAGATGGGGGGTTAAGGTTAGGAGCCATGTGCTCAAATAGGATTGGAGTCTAATTAATTAATTGAATTAATAGATCCTTGGGGGTTTTGGGAAAAGGGATATTTAATTAATTAAAGGTAATTAATCAAATGAGATAGAAGAACAAGGATAAATAATTAATTAGATTAATTAATAAGGAGGATGGGATAATCAATTAATTAGATTAATTAATTAGGAGGATGGGATAATCAATTAATTAGATTAATTAATTAGGAGGATAGGATAATTAATTAATTAGTAATTAATTAATTGGAAGAAAGGGATTTGGGAGATTAATTAATTAAAAAATTAATTAATAGGAAGAAAGGGATAGAAAATTAATTAATTAGATTAACTAACTGGAAGAATAGGATTTAAATTTGATTAAATTAATTAGCCAATTTTAGGGGTCTACATTGTGCCCCTCTTCGCGGTGGTGCTAAAATAGTGTCAGTGCGAAGAAAAATAAAACATCTGAGAGAAAGGAAGTGAAAAATACCCTAGGACCAACAAAGGGATGGGTAGGGATGCCCCCTCAAGAGGGTGCATGGGGAAAAAGGAACCGGACAACGTCTCGAAAGAAACATTGCCCTAGCGAATAGGATAGAAGGAAAGAAGTAGAACAGGAAGGGGAGAAAAATGCAAATGCAGTGGATGATATGGATGAAATGATCATGGAGCTCAAGCACCCGTGAAAAAGGATGCCATGTAGAGCACTTATTTTGATTTAGCAATGTTTGTGAGTCACCAAGGTATAAGGAAGCGGGGTGGAATTTAATAGCCAATGCATAGAATGACACATATAAATAGACACATAGGCTAATCTAGCACCACACAGAGCTATAGAGACCCTACAAGAAATGGTGATAGAATAACCTCAAGCAGAAGATATGCCCCAATGTAACATGAGATAACAGAGACCTCATGAGGGTGCAACAAGGAGCACATCCAAAAGACATGCCAAGCAAAAAAAAAGCAACAAGATCACATCCTGAGAATTATTATTCCTAGCACACCATGATATAAAAGATCGTGGCGACCAAGAGGAAACAAATCCATCAAGAGCTTAAAAAGATAAACAAATATAAAAAAGAATCAAAGCCAACACGAGTGTCTTAGATGTCTTTTGCCAAAAGGATAACTGATTGGATGATGTCTGACTTGAGGAAGGATACATCCTGCATTGACTGATGATGGGTGTTGGTGAGAAGGATACATCTTAGAACAACACTAGGATAAAAGACTAATGATAATCGACAAAAGGATCTGATAGGATCATTATTACAAAGATGCTCAAAGATGATTGTTGAAGAACTGACTGATAGGATATGACCTCGAAGGACAGGACCGATAGACGCCTATGTACAATGACACACATGTACAAGACACTATATACAAGATGACCTAAGAGAATATGGATGAAGGAAGAAGACCCAGGGACAGGCATGATGTTACCCCAGTCAAGATGAAAAGCCATGATAGATTGATGATTGACTGGATTGATTGAAGAGAGAGGAGTAATTGGAAGAAACCCAATGATGATGATGATTGGAGGATTCGATTAGATAGGAGTGATTGTCTAATTCAGAAGAATAGATAATATTGGAATGCGAAGGGGAATTTTGAGGCAGATGAATCACTTCAAAGGATGATAAAAGGAGGTGTTATGTGGATCCTAATCAAACTTGGAGGTTAAACTTTACCTACTTCTATTGATGCAGTTTCTCTCCATATTTTTTGACAAGGGTTTGGGGGCAACACCCCCAAGATGGGGTCAAGGGGAAACACCCCACAAGGCCAAAAAGATTTTATTATTCTATAAGGGCATTGGGTGTTATTTTTTCTATTGGTAGACATGTTATAACCGGGGAGAGCCGAAAGAGACTAGGGGGAAAAATTGTGGGGGGGTCACCCCGTGGTGGGGGTGCAACCCTGCTCATGTAGGGGTGTGACCCCACTCACATGAGGCTGCATCCCATGAGTGTAGGGGTGTGACCCCACTCACGCAGGTGTGCATCCCCACAAGCACGAGGGTGAGACCCCATTCACAAGGGTGCTTCCTTGCTCATGTCAGGGTGCAAACCTGCTCACATGGGGGTGCATCCCTGCAAGCGAGAAGGTGCCAGCCCACTCACATGGGGGTGTGACCCCACTCATGAGAGTGCATCCCCATGGGCATGAGAGAGAGACCCCACGGGGGCATAAAACTGCTTGTGGGGGAGAAACCCCGCCGATGTGGGTACACAACCCCACTCGTGAAGTACTAGAAATAAAAGGAGGAAAAAAAAGGGGAAAGAAAAAGAAATAGAGGGAGCGAGAGAGGGCAAAAGAAATTTTTCCCTACAGGCAGACGCGGTTGAAAGATAAAAGGATGAGGGATTGGATGAAAAGAATTGGGGAATGGATGAAAAGGATGATGGATAGGATGAAAAAGGATGATGGATTGGAGGAACCAGAAGATTAGGATAGGTGGATAGAGATGGAATGAAAGGAGGATGGATTGGAGGAACCAGAAGACAAGGATAGGTGAATGAATGGATACGATAAGATATCTGACAAGAGGATAGGAATCTCAAGGGAAACAAATGGAAGATAGGGTGATGAGTAGATAAGGGCCATGAAGGAATGCAGAAGGATTACATGGAAGGGAGGAAAAGAGGTGTGTAGAGCATGCATATACAGTGGCTTTTTCTTTTCCTTTTATTAAGATCTGAAGGAGGATGGAGGAAATGAACTGGATAGGATACGATATACTAGGTATGATAGGTAGATGGAATGGAGGAGGAAATGGATAGATGTCCAGTAGAACTTTTCCCCCAAGTATGGAGAGAAAAAGGATGAGGGGAATTACACATGATTCCTATTTGCCAGGTTTTCATCATGGTACCTATCCAAGGCGCCTCTTTGCCAAGTTTTCATCATTGGATGAATTTGTTTTTTTGGGGGGAATTTTTTTTTGGAATTTTCTGATTTTTTGAGAGGAAATTCATGGATGGAGAGGGAGGAGGATAAATAGATTTGGAGGATAGGTGTTGAGGGATATGGATGGAGGAATCGAGCATAAAGTTTCGTATCAAGGTAATAGGAGCCCATTTGGAGTGATCACTGGATGTTGGTACAACTTTATTAGGAAAGAGTAGATTATGCAAAGGATTGGATTAGATGGTTTTGATGGGGAATGTAAGGGATATGGTAGCGGTAAGTGTTTGGATGGAAGGAGGGAAAGTGAGTGTGATGGGGGGATGTTGTCAGGACTAATATTGGATCATGTTGCAAAGGATGTGGGATGAGCGGAGGGGAGTTGGATGTAGCATGTGGATAGGATGGAGGCATTATGATAGGTATCTTTGGGACATAGGGACCCAAAATAGATTTAGGAGGTGGAGGGGAAGCATTTTTAGCAGGTGGAATAGAAATTTTGAATGCCATTGCAGGTTCTTCTTTTGGATGCACTGCTTCTTGTTGCTTTGCCTCTTTTTACTTTGGAATCCACATTGGTTTTGCTTTTTCTTTGGTGGTCCTTTGTGGCTTGTGGGATTCATTGCATTTTTGCATCAACTTTTGCATTGTTGGATCATGTCATTTTTGGTAGACATGGTCATATTTATATTGTTGTGGATGTGGTACTTTATGCATTTTTTATTTGGCATCCAAATTTCTACTAGTAGCCTTGGAAGGAGTGTGCAGATGTGTAGTAGATGGAGGAATTGTGATGAATTGAAGGATGTAGGATGTTCGATGAAATGCAAGGACATGTGCCTTTGTTGATCTTGATTAGGAATGAAAGGAATAGGATGTTCATGATGAGTGATGGAGATAGCTGATTTGTGTAAGGAGGGATGAGTAGGAAAAGATGGAGGATGGGACTTTGGGATATAAGGGCTGAAAATGGATTTAGCATGTGGGGGATGTATGCAGGTATATTTTGGGATATAGGGACCCAAAATGGATTTTGAGCATGGAGGAAGATGGACAACTATTTTATCTTTATATGATGGAGGAGGGGGGATGACGATAAATGATTTGGAGGAACAATGGGGAGATGTGATGGTGTGTTTGGAAGTATACTTGGATGTTGCATTAGTTGTACCAATATTTTTATTTGAAGTGCCTTGGGATATGTAACCATGACCATGAGATCCTAGCTGTGCTTTGACATGGATGGGCTCCAAAGTACCTTGCTCATGTAGGACCAAGACTTTTCCTTGATGATTCATTTTTTTGAGTATTTTATCTAAAGTAGGATACTTGTTCTTTGGGCAACAAGATGCGAGTCCTTTATTAGATGGAGGAGAATGGGTGGTGCATATGAGATGTTCTTCTATTGTGAATTAATTACCATGGATGAATGTAATTAAACCAAGTGGATAGAGTGATGGTGGTGGGATGGTTTAGATAGGAGGAGATGGAGGATCAAGAGGTGGAGTATATATGACAAGAGGATCTTGACTTGGAAGAGGGGATGATAAAGGATCTTAAGATGGAGGAGATGGGATGGTAGGATCTTGATTTGGATGAATAATGCTTTGAATATTGGTGTGATGAGAGGTAAGTGGGTAGACTCTTCAAGTGGAATGGATGGAATGATAGAAGATTCAATGAATTGGGTAGATGGAGTGGATGGAAGGATGAAAGATTATTCAACTGGGATAGATGAAGTAGATGAAAGGATGGGGAGTTCCTCAAATAGGGTAGATGGGAGGATGAGAGGTTCTACAAATGGCATAGATGGAGTGGATGGAAGGACAAGAGGTTCTTTGGCTAGGATAGATGGAGTGGATGGAAGGATGGGAGGTTCTTCAACTAGGATAGATGGAGTGAATGGAAGGATGGGAGATTCATAAACTGGGAGAGATGGAGTGGATAGAAGTATGGGAGATTCATCAATTGGGGGAGATGGAATGGATGGAAGGATGAGAGGTTCCTCAACTAGGAGAGATGGATTTGATGGAAGTATGGGAGATTCATCAATTGGGAGAGATGGAGTTGATGGAAGGATGAGAGGTTCCTCAATTGGGAGAGATGGAGTAGATAGAAGGATGGGAGAATCATCAACTAGGAGAGATGGAGTGGATAGAATAATAGGAGGTTCCTTGGATTGAGTTTGACTAACTTTAGAAGTAGGTGATGAGATAATGGGTGGATGATCTTAATGGATGAAAGGTTTTTTATGGTGTTAGGAGGTGGGAGAGGAATGATGGATGTGGGAGTTGGAAGTGAATTCTCTAAAATGGAGGAGGGAATGGATGGTGTTGAATTGAGATATGATAGAGTGGAAGATGGTGGGCTAAGATAGGAAGAAGTGGATGGTGGAGGATTGAGGTGAGATGAAGGATTGCAACTAGTGCCACAAGCTTGTTCATGAATGTTCATCACAACAGTGGATGAAGGTGGTGCTTGTAGATAACTAAATCATGGTTGTGAAATAGTAGGTTGTGATGCTACTTGAGGTTGATGTTGTGGAGCACTGACCACTTGTGGCACTAATCGGATGGGTGGGGGCACAGATGATAATGGAATTGTGAAATTCATGCCCCCAGTCATAGTTTGCATGACAAATGATGGTGGATTAGGATTAGATGAAGGATTGAGATAGGATGGATGATCGACATTGGATGAAATACTTAGATAAGATGAAGAATTAGAACTGGATGGAGACGGGAGATAAGATGGGAGATTAGAATTGGATGGAGAATTTAGACAAGATGGGAGATTAGAACTGGATGGAGAGTTTAGATAAGATGGAAGATTAGAAGTGGATGGAGAATTGAGACAAGATGGGAGATTAGAATTGGATGGAGAAGTGAGATAAGATGGAGGACTAGAACTGGATGGAGAAGTGAGATAAGATGGAGGACTAGAACTAAATGGAGAATTTAGATAAAATGGGAGATTAGAACTAGATGGAGAATTGAGATAAGATGGTGATCTAACTTGGAAATCTATCTCATTGGGTTGATCAACCACACCCTCATCATCATCGACATAGGGTGAAGTGGAAGAAAATGAGGAATGATGATACTCATCATAGTAGGATTGAGGGATGACTTGGATATATGTGTCATTAGGTTGATCAACCATACCATCAATGTCATCGACATAGGGTGAAGTGGAAGAAAATGAAGGGCGACCAAACTCATCATAATAGAATTGTGACATGATAATTAGTTGGTGAGTTGGAGAGATGAAGGATGAAAAAGGGTGATAGGTCAAAGACCAAGATGAGATGGGGACTGACTATGAAGAAGGTGGAAAGAGGATGAAATTTGACGTTCAATTTTAGATATTTGATATTCAACCTCTAACTTAGGAAGAAGGAAATGATGATGTGAATTGAGAGACAAGATATGATGATGGACGATAATCTTGATGCTGGGAGATATGATACATAAAGTGATCTAACCAAAAATTAGTAGCATCTAGACACAAATGGGACACAAAGACTAAATTCCACGCGAAGCCAAGAACCAAAGTATACTAATCGAACAAGAATCTAGAGGCTCACAGACAACATAATGCCGAAGCCAAGGGCATCTAGGACCAAAGATGCACATGGATAAAGATATCAACTACTGATAATCCAAAGATTTCTACCACAATGTGAACAACATAATGACTACATAACAACATCAAAAGACCAAGATCATAAAATATAGATCCTGAAAGCTGGTAGATCAAGCAGTTTTTAAGACAATGTGGATAGCATAACAACAATGTTGTGACCTCTAAGCACAAGACCATGTAAGATAATTCATAACTGCTGAAAGATAAAGGAATTTCTAATGTAATGCAGACAACATAATGACAACATAACAACATCTAAGACCAAGACTATAAAAGATAGATCCAAACTGCCAAGATATAAAGAAGTGTATAAAGCAATGCAAACAACATAATGGCAACACAGTGACGTTTAAGACTGGGATCACCAAAGGTAATCAATAGCTGAAGAGTTAAGGAAAATCTAATGCTAAATGGATAGAATTTAGGCAGTGCAACCATATTTAAGACCAAGATCAAAGAGATAACTGATAGCTGAAGAGTTAAGTAGTTTCTAAGGCAACATGAACAACATAACAACAACGCAATGACATCTAAAACTGAGATAATAAAAGATGGGCATACACTGCCAATAGATCAAGAAATGTATAAAGAAATGCAGACAACATTATGGTAGTACAATGATGTCTAAGATTGGGATCACCAAAGATAGACCCTAACCACTAGGGAAACGTAACATTGTAAATCAATGAAACAAAAATCTGACAGCATAACAAGACTACTAATAAATTGTGATAAGATAAAAGCCAACTCGCTATAACAAACCACAAACCCACCAAAACAAGATGTGATCTCGCTAGGTTAAGGGTGAAAACTCGCTAGAACAAGATAGGCAAGACTGAAAAAAGCTTGGATAGCATAACAACACCAAAAATGTAAGCCCACTATTTCAGGGCACAAACACATTGTTTCAAGGTGCAAACCCACTGGAACAAGGTGTGAACCCATTGGAACAACACAATAGATAGTATAAAAAGTGAACCCACTAGAATAGGACTTAAAAACAATAATATGTGAACCCACTAGAAAAAGATGCAAACCCTCTAAAACAAAAAGAAAAGCCACTAGTTTGATATGCAAAGCCACTGATTTGAGATGCAAACCTGTTGGTTGAGAAAATGATAGTGACTGCGCTAAGTATGTCAATTTTGGCTCAAAGTTGACAACATTCACGCTAATACAAGACTGCAAACCCTCTATAATAGACCACAAACTTGCTAGAACTAACTTCAAACCCGCTAGAATGATATTTGACAAAAGAATTGACACAAAACACAACAAGCATGAAGATCTAACCATAAAATAAATAGAATCAATTAAGTAAATCCCTATGGATAGTCAAATGACAGTATGTGTTAAATCTTCTTGCCCAAAATACCACATCCAATGGGATAGATAGAAGCCTGATAGCACTGGCTCAACCCTCAACACACACTTCTCGAGCATGCCAAGCTTTGAATTCTTGGGTAATCACTTCCCAGTGAATTTTCTATCTCGAATTAGGGGTACATGAGGAGTTTCTTTGGTATGTACGTATCACAACACTTGAGTTAACAAATAGAAGGATTTTTGGATACTAAAGAACAATTAGATTGTAGTGGGGGAAATTTTGGGGTGAATTAGGCAGTCACACATATGGTGGATAGCTCATTTAAGAGATATCCCAACCCATAGAACACGGATTTTATGCATCCACCACACAAGCACCAGGGGATTTTGACTTGCATCAAGACCACAAAAGTATTTGCATAATGATACTGAGGGAAACTATCGATATAACATAGTGTTACCAGTTGATTTATAGCTTTCACTAAAATCACAAATATTTCTATAGATAACCTAAAGAAAGTACCACTTGGGTCATTCTCCCCTCACTCGACCTTATAGGCTACTCGAGGGGATAGACCCTCCTACTTAGAAAGTAAAATTGAGCATCTCTAACACTTTTCTCTTGCACCTACGACCACAAGAGCCAGAGGGAGAGGATAATGTGTGTTAGCAATAGGACCACTCTACAGATGCACAAGCGTGCAAGACACAAAAGACATGGGGTTCATTCCTTTACTTGAATTGAAGTGTGCCTAATTACTCAAAAGACACAACATGTCCATTCCCTTAATTGAATTAAAGTGTGCCTAATTATGCAATAAGACACAAAATAAAGAAGGAAATGAAACAAATGAAATGAGAAAATTTGTTCTAACAAAACCCCACTTTCTTTAGCGGTCCTACATGCCAAATGTTAGTGTTTAAGCACTTAGGGGTCTTCTTATAGCTCGAAATGTTGCAAAAACATTAGTAAAACCATCCAACAACACACAAATTAGCTGATTAGTACTAAAATAGCATGCTGGAAAATCATATAAATCATAATTAGTGATCCCGCTACTATGTGGTGCAAACCTTTAACCTGTTGTTTTAAGCAAACCACTGTTTTAGGGTGCAAACCCACTATTTCAGGGTGCAAACCTTCTGGTTTAAGCGAACCCACTGGTTGTCTAAAATGTGTTCCCGCTATTTGTCTAAAATGTTAAAACACAAGTTAGCTGATTAGTGCCAAAAATAAAATTTGGGAAAATCATGTAAATGATAATTAGATATCCCACTATTGTGTGGGGAAAATTCGTTGTTTTTAAGTGAACCCACTAGCATAAGATAGCAAACCCGTTGGTGCAAGATAGTGAACCTACTAGTGCAAGATAGAAAACCCATTGGTGTAAGGTAGAAAACCCATTGGTACAAGATAGTGAACCTACTGGTGCAAGATAGGGAGCCCACTGGTGCAGGATAGGGAGCCCACTGGTGCAGGATAGCAAACCCGCTGGTTTAGGGTACGAACCGGCTAGTGCAAGATAGCAAACTTGCTTTTTCATTTAGAAAGAAGCCAATAATCATTTATAAAAACCCAAAACCTAAAGAAAATTTTAACCTTCCGTAAAAAAGTGATGATGGTGATCCCGCGGTCATATGGAAATGATATTAGCGAACCTGCAGTTTTAGGATGCAAACCCACAGTTTTAGGGCATGAACCCACTCTTTCAGGGCATGAATCCGTTGTTTCATGAAATCATAGGATTGAGAAAATAGACTTCTGCCTAGGCAAAAATCAGCTTGTAGATCTTCTTTTTTTCCTACAAGTGCTCAAAATCTGCAATAAACGCACTCACACAACAAAAAACGTTAAATGACCCATGAAGTGGGTCTCATCGGATGTGTGAGAAATGTGTGAGGGAAAATGTGCGTGTGAATACAAAGGATAAAAGATAAACTAATTAACCAAAACAAGCCATTAAACTCAACACTTCAAGATCGAAAATGGTAAAATCAAAGAAAAACACAAAAAAAAGCTTTGCAAATGCCAATTCCTTGCATCAATTTGATTATTCCGCAATTGGATGTGTGCTCATGACGTCGATTTAGATGCTCGATTGTGCTCCATGATTTGATGAAGGTGATAATGCAAATGATAATGGATGTGTGAGTGTGAGTAGTGATTTCAGTTGAGTAACAATGCATTGAATGAATAGTTGATTTGAGAAGATTTGGTCTAAAAATGGAGGGATTGAATAGAAGATGAGAGGAAGGAGAGGGGGTGTGAAGAGGAGACACTTTTCCTCCAAAAAAGGACAAGTGGCTCAACAAGAGGGAAGAGGAATGACATGTGTCCATGAGGACACATGTCTATTTTGGGCAAAGCCAACCAAAAATAGGATATTTTCCCCAAAAAAGGGGAAAAGAGGTTAGGATCTGCACATATGGAGGTTAGGAGGGATAGGATAGGGGGAGGTTTGGAGGATGACTAGGTTGGGGGAGATTAGGATAGATAGGGTTGGTTGGAATCCTAGGGTTCAGACAAGGGTTAGGTTAGATGAGGGGTTACGGTTAGGAGCCATGTGCTCAATAGGATTTGAGTCTAATTAATTAATTGAATTAATTAATCTATGGGGGTTTTGGGAAAGGGGATATTTAATTAATTAAAGGTAATTAATAAAATGGGATGGAAGAACAAGGATGATTAATTAATTAGGAGGATGTGATAATAAATTAATTAGATTAATTAATTAAGAGGATGGGATAATCAATTAATTTGATTAATTAATTAGGAGGATAGGATAATTAATTAATTGGAACAAAGGGATTTGGGAGATTAATTAATTGGAAGAATAGGATTTAAATTTGATTAAATTAATTAGCCAAATTTAGGGGTCTACAGTTACAAAGTTTATCAATCGAGCAGGCAAAACTCGATCTCCGATACTACAATATTTTTAGTATCTCAGATGCTCAAGGAAGATAAAAGGTGTGATCTGTGTACATTTCTCCTGAATGAATTGATAAGTAACTTGAAGAAGATTAAAAAAGACAAGAAACAAACTTTCAAGTTTGGGTCCCTTCTTATTTGTTTGGCGTTATACTTCTTGAATGAGATCCCTGGTATTAGAAAAGTCTAGTGGGCTTATGAAAAATTGGTGGTTGTGTAAATCAAGGAAGGATTGATGGGTATAGGTGATGATACAATGAGAATAACTACCTTATGGGGCTATTTAAAGAATTTTCAAGCCTCTATGAAAGCCAGAGAAATATTTCATAAGGAGATAGTTGAGAAATATGAGAAGATAATTTGTTTTATGGTTGATACAGATCAATGCCATATGGAGGTTGTTTAGCTAAGGATAGTGTGGATCATGCCCATGGGGTATGAAGTTGATGTTATCACACTTGAAGCTATTGGAAATTTGGTGGAATTGATTATGTGTTGCATTGATGTCAACACTAGTTGTTTTGTTGTCTATCAGATTCTGGTAGAGTGGCTGGATCATGATGAACATTCTGGTGATATGTTTTGATTGTTGGAATTGGTTTGGATTGGTTATTCATGTGTTCGTGATGCATATCTCATTTAGTTGGTTTGGTATTTGATGATCTAGATGTTGTCATATGTTCTAGTAAGCCTTTTGGTTATCAATAAGGGCTTTACCGACAGAGCTTTATTGAAGATCTTTTGATAAATCTGATAAGTGGTGTTGGTGCGGCTTCTAGAATGTTATCTGGATGTTGATGGTTATCATGTTTGTGTTCCATTTGATTGGTGATGTTTCATTTGGCTTATGGTGACCTATTTTAGGTTTGGTTCTATTCTGCTAGGTTATGGACCGGTTTGTGTAACGTACTGGTTGATGTTCCCGATGCGTTATCGATTGGATTTATTGATTACTTTATGTTGTTTTGGTCTTAGGACTACCTGGTTTATTATTGGTTTGTGGGATTATGTAATATATTTATTGTATTACCTTTTAGGTCACCAACCTAATTGTTTAGGTCCCGGGTTGATATATATATGATGTAAGATCTTTTTGTAGATAAAGGGAATATGGTTATGGGATTATCTGTGTGAGAATAAGGTTGTAATCATATGTAGAGGTTTTGGTTGATCATAGGTGATTGAATTGGGTTTGTGAAAGAGTTTTAAGACCTTCGGTATTGAGCTTAACCAGAACTATACTCAGGCATAGGAGATGCTATTCTTGTAGTTCACTCATCTTTCTAGATTGTTGTCTTGATTTATTTTGTAGTCAGTGAGGCTCCTTTGTGATGAGGAATGTGCTCTAGGTTGTTGGCCTTCTTGTATGTGTAGGCCCCTCTTATTGTAATCACATACTTGTGGCAGAAGTATTATCTAACTATGGGTAGGCTTCCCATCGAGGTTTTTTCGTTTACCGAGTTTTCCACGTACAAATCTTGGTGTTATGTGTTGTGGATGGATGGTAATTGTTCTATGATTTATGTTTGTGCTTAATTGTTATATCTTCTATTCTGGTATTTGGTTTATGAATTCTGGTAAAAGGTTTTGTTTTCTTAAAGTTTCATAATCTGTTGACAACTGATTCACCCCCCCTCTCAGTTGTCCACCGATTATCCTAATAGAAGCATACACACAACATCTACTAAGTCAATCAGTAGATCTGAAGGAAGAAAGATTTGGAACTTTTCTAGAAAAGGACCTTAATCTGCATAAGAAATTCATTGAGGCCGAAAGGAAGAGGAAGGTGAGAAAGGAGGTCGAGGAATTTGCTGAATACATGTGTATTACCTAGGAAGCAGTGTAGAAGGAAAGGGAGAAAAACATTGTAAAGGAGGAAGATGTGGTGAAACCACAACATAAACTAGTTCATGCCAAGTAGCCCAAGGCCAAGTCTAGCAAATCAACACTTGCCCCTAGTGTGCAAAAACTGGTACCTCCACCTAAGCCTAAACCAATAGTGTTTATCAGTGGAGCAGAGAAAAGAAAGACGGAGAAGCCTATAAGATAATATTCTGCAACAGAAGAAGAGACATAGTTGGATGAAGAGATAAGGAAAGTAAAGAAGAATGCTACATATGAAATGGTAGTCTAGAAGCTTACATCCAGTGATGCTCCTCCTGCTAAGAAAGATAAGCCTCAAGTAGAGTCATCTAGAAAGGTTGGACTAGGCAAGAAGAAGAAGTTTTAAATAGATTAGGTCTCAAGTCTGGTAAGATAGAAAGCCCATATGAAATTGTACCTCCGTTGACCTTGCAGTAGTTAATTGATGAAATTTTGCAAGATAGTAATTTGAAAACGTTTATGTATATTATGAAAATTTTGAGGATAAAGACCAACAAACAGTAGAAGAAACAATCATAGTGTATATGGATAAATTTAGTAAGGTTTTGATAGAGTTATCATCTATGATCCCAAAGAGCTTGTATGATATTTTAGATGCCCAACGACACACCACCAACATAGAAGATGAAAGGTTGAGAGAATTTACATTAGTAAAGATATGTTTAGAAATATTTAGAGAAGAAATACCTAAAATTTTGGGACTTGCAAAGGAAAACTTCTGAAGTAAGAATAGAGTGATTAAAATAATGATTGGAAGGGTAGATTGGTGCAGGAGCACCTAAGGGTTGAATATCCCTTAACCAATTTTGTCATGTACATACTATGGACTTGCTCTAAGTCCATTTTGTTTGCAGTTTTTGAAATTTTTCCTATTGACAAGACCTACCCCGATTGGCAGAACTTGTCCCGATGCAGTCGCCAGTGGTTGGAGAGAAGTTATCGGGTATTAGACGGAGTAGTTTTACGCTACCCCGATGACCCGATGGGAAAGAAAGCATTCTATTGTCATTCATTTTGAACTTCAAACCCATGAACCAAATTAGTTCAATGTTCAAAATGTCTTTTGTAAGCCGTGGCAATGTGTTGTTGTATAACGAGCAGATGTCTTTATTTTAAGTTATTTTCCATACTTGAACTTTGAACCAATATTCAAAGTGGTTCAAAAGGTTCAAGCGGTTCAAAAGGTTCAAGCGGTTGAAATGGTACAAGGTTCAAGAGTTCACTTCTAAGGCTCTTGATGATAATGAAAGTGGCATGGCTCCATTTTATGCCGACGGCCCGATGACAAAGCACAAGTGGAGGAGCATCGGACGAAGATATTTCTTGTTATCCCAATGCTTGATGGAACATCACAAAGTCGAGCATTGGCCATCGGGTTAACCCATTTGGTGGGTCCCCGATGACTTGATGGAAATTCCCAGAGACCAAAGACAAGCATCATCTATCGGACGAAGGGATTTATTATCGATAGAAAAAGTGTAAGTGGTGGACATAATCATCGGACATCGGTGGCTCCGTGTTGAGGTTACACCGAAACCCGATAGAAAGTGCGCAACCGAAGGAGTTTCATCAGGAACTAGGATTTGATGTTACCCCGAATGCCGATGGAAAAAGAACCAACAGAGGAGCCGGTTATTGGGTATCGGTGTAGGTGTGTTTTGGTTATCCCGATCATCCGATGGAAAGGTGCGGATTTTTACAAGTCGCCAATGAGCATCGGAAGCTAGGTTCTGATGCTATGCTGATGACCCGATATGGAACTATTTTCTTTCCATTATGTAACCATCTGTGTTTCCATGATGGATGGATGAGCTATAAAAATCCACAAATATGAATTGTAAGGGGTTGATGGTATCATTTGGATAAACAAAAAGAAATAAAAAAGTCTATTTCCTAGTTTTGATCGCTGAAGTATTGTTCTGTGTTGTTTTGTTAAGTTTTTCATTACAGTTTTGTAACTAGAGTTTCCTTGTTGTTGTTCTTTCTTTATTTTGAATCCACATTGTAAATATGGCTCTATCTTGAAACTCCACTATGGGATCCACGCAGCCATTGGAGCACTTTAGAAGAGCAAAAAATGTATAGTATGAGTAAAATAGCAATAGGAGGAAACTAGGAAATGGCAATCACCATTTCTGCATACTAAGCCTAGGAAAGCTTGGAACCGGCTAGGTTTCACTAATGTAATGAAGATAACTTGTAGGGAAAGTATCTATTGAGAGATGGAAGAAGATCGAGAAGGCTACAAGACTGAAACCGTGACATTGTGAATTCAATAAAGAAAAGTTTGATAAACCAAACAAGATGGGTGGTTTTGCAATAAGAGAATATATGTGTGTGTGTCCTACACCCCTACAAGGATGTAGTGAGCAAGCTTACTTTGTGAGCTTGAGGAAGGTGAGATAAGAAAACAAACGATATGAAAGCCCTTAGGAGTCTAGTAGAGTAGACTTGAAACCCGAGAAGGGATAAGAGAAAACCATCAAAGAAGACTAATTGATGGTTGATTAGGGTTCCTCCCTATCATAGATGAAGTAGTAAAGGACACTGAAGACATTTTAAGGACAATTTTGAAAGAAAATGGCTATCAAGTTATTTTCAGAGAAGAATATGTTGGACAGTTCTAATACCAGGAGAAAACTAAGAGGGGGGGGGGTGGATCAGTTTTGTACGAATTTTCATAGTTAATGCAGATTATAACCTTTATACCGAAGCATAAAGAAACCAATATACCAGAGCATAAAGAAACCAACACATTGAAAGATAAAGCATGAAAGCATAGTACACACAACACCAATATTTTTGACGTGGAAAACCTGGTAAAGGGGAAAATGATGATGGGAAACCCTACACACAATCAGATAATACTTTTGCAACAGTATGTGAAATAATTACAATGGGAATTGCACTTGAAATTAGGCCAACCACCTAGAGCTCACTGCTCATCACAAAAGAGAAGTCTCATTGACTTACATAAACATCAGACTACAATCCATAAAGAATTAACTATGAAAGTAGCATCTCCTAGTGCTTGATATAGTTTTGATTAAGCACAGATGTCTGTCCTGTAACACCAAATTCTTCACAACCTTTTTCTGAATGATATATCATTGTTCACACATAAAAATTTCTCTAATAATGCAGACATAACCATTGACACCATCCATACCCAAGTTACATGAATAAGTAACCTATAAATACATATCATCAAACTTAATGATAAGGTCGACAAAACTCTAAACCCATAAACCCATAATTACAAAAATTATATTACATGATATGATTAGACCAATATTATGATTTACATTACATAGCATGGACCTAATTCAAATACCCAAACAATTACATCCACTAGAAATCATGCTAAGACCAATATCCAACATGTTTTGCCAACTGGTAGAAACCCTTAGTGCAATAACATAGAATATCTAAGAAGATCCAAATAGGACTACCATATCATCATGCCAGCCAACATGAAGCCACCAAAAAATTACAACACAATCAAGAAGCACCTTTATCACATTATAAATCATTTCCATAAGCCGAACCAAAATCATCTAACCAAGTCATCAAATATCACTAATCAGTAGAGCTAACCGATACTAGGAAATACCAATCGGGAACATAAGTGATAGCTTCCAGAGCACCAAATCATGAACCAATATAATATGATAAGCATATAACCATCCTGACTAACCATCCAAAACTGAATCTAGGGATCTAATCATACTGGATCAGAATCAGAACAAAAACCAAGACAAACACCAAGTCTAACTGGGATATGTCCAACCGAGATAGAAGAACCATATCCAACTAGGATACAGTGTTGATATCAATGATAACACATAATCAATATTGCCAACAATCTCTCCCTTTGGCATTGATGGTAACATTGAATGTGAAAAACATCCAAGTGCCAAGGAATGCCAACAATCTCCTAAAGACTGGTCTGAAATATATCTCCCCCAAGGATTAATTGATAAACACGTGAACACCATCTCCTCCTTTGACATCAATGGAAAAGGACAGATACCAAACCAAAAAGAAAAACTGAACTAGACAACTGACTACTCCCTCTAAGTAGTAGCATCATCTCATCAACCCGGATCAGGAAGTATGTCTGATAGGCTCACTGGATTGATGTATTCCTACATCACTAAGTCTCTTCCAAAGGGGTGGTGACCCCCAACTGATCTATGAGATATTCAAAAGTATCTTTAGGAAATGGCTTTGTTAAAATATCTTCAATTTATTCTTTAGTAGGCACATAAACCAATCTGACTTCCTTTGCTTCAACCTTTTCCTTCAATAGATTATAGCTTATAGAAATATGTTTTGATTAGGAATGAAATACTAGATTCCTTAACATATCAATAGCAATAGCACTATAATAGTGAATAACAATAGGGTCATCATAACTTACCCTTATATCTTTCAACATTTGTTTCATCCATAAAATCTTAGTACAGTTAGTTGCAGCAGCAATGTATTCAACTTCATCAGTAGATAATGAAGTGCATGATTGTTTCTTGCTAATCCATGAAACCAATTTATTTCCAAGAAATAATGTATCACCTATAGTGCTCCTCTTACCATCCACATCTCCTGCCTAATCAAAGTCTATCTAGGCACATAGTTTGAAATCATCATCTTTTGGATACATAACCCATACTCTATTGTACCTGCTAAATATCTGAATATCCTTTTAACACCAATATCATGAGTTTCTCTAGGATCTAACTGAAATCTAGAATCAATACAAACAACATTCATTATATCAAGTCTACTCTAAGTTAAGTACATCAATCCACCAACCGTTGATTTGTATCTGCTTGGATTTATTCTAGGAGATTCATCATCCTTTGACAATTTGCAACCAGTTATCATAAGAGTACCGAAAGGTTTAGAATTCTCAAGTCCAAATTTCTTAAGCAATTCCCTCACATAGTTTGACAAATGAAAATACCTTTATCGATCTGAGTAATCTACAAACCTAAGGAAAATTTCATCTCACCAATCATAGACATTTCAACTTCATTCTTCATATCATCAGCAAATTTCATGCATAAACTTTCTTCTCCATCAAAAATGATATCATCCATAAAGACTTCAACGATCAGTATATCATCATCCTCAATTTCATAATATAAGTTACTATTAGCATTACCTTTGCTAAAACCAAGTTTTGAAAGATATTTATCTAATCTAGCATACCATTCTCTAGGGGCTTGTTTCAATCCATATAAAGCTTTCTTCAATCTGCAAACCATGTCCTTGTCCTCTGGTAAATAAAATCCATTAGGCTACTCAATGTAGACTTCCTCTTCAAGATATCCATTCAGAAATGCACATTTGACATCCATTTGATATACCTTGTAGTTCTTGTGTGCAACATAGGCAAGAAATAGTCTTACCGCTTCAATTCTTGCAACCAGAGCATAAGTTTCATCATAATCAACTCCTCCTTCCCGTGAGTACCCTTTACAAACCAGTCTAGCTTTATTTCTCACAAATTGACCTTCCTCATTTAATTTATTCCTAAAAACCCATTTAGTTCCAATAATATTTTTATCTTTAGGCCTAGGAAACAATTCCCAAGTCTTATTCTTTTCTATCTGATCTAGTTCCTCTTCCATTGGTTTCATCCAATTCTCATCTTTAATTGCTTCAATAAAATATTTCGGTTCAATTTAATAAATTAAACATACCTCTTCAACAACTAACCTTCTTCTAGTCATCACACCTTTCCTTTTATCTCGAATGATCTAATCTTTAGAATGATTCAACTTCACATACCTAGGAGTTTTCAAATTGTCTTGACTCTCTGATTCTTTCTGCCCTTCATCAGTCATAATGGAATTTTCTGATGTTACCAGAGCAATTAGATCTATGCTCTGAATTGATTCTTGCACTATTGGTTTTGATCTGACAAATTCATCTTCCGGTCCATAGTCATATGATCTAATTTGATTGTTATCTTGCTCATCCACCTTGACATTTATGCTTTCCATTATCCTATTCAATATTTTTTTATAACATCTATATGTTTTTCTCTTAGTGGAATAACCCAAAAATATTCCTTCATCACTTCTAGGATCAAATTTTCCTAAGGCATCATCTCTTCTAATATAGCATTTACTTCCAAAAATTCTAAAATATCTGACAATAGGAGTATGACCAAACCATAATTCATAAAGAGTCTTACTAGTATCACCTTTTATGTGTACTCTGTTGAAAGTGTATACTACAGTATTGGCATCTTGTCTCCAATAAATATTAGGTAATTTGGCTTCCATCATTATTGATCTTGCAACATCTAAGATAGTTCAGTTCTTCCTTTGCACTATTCCATTCTGTTGTGGGGTTCTAGGTGCAAAAAATTGTCTTTTGATTCCATGCTTCTCACAAAATTTGTTGAACTCACCGGATGTAAACTCATTGCCTTGATCTGATCTTAAACATTTTATCTTCAATCCTATTTTTGTCTCAACCATAGCTTTAAAAAAAATTAATTTCTCAAGAGCTTCAAATTTTTCTTTAAAAAATGCACCCATGTCATTCTAGAATAATCATTAATAAGAAACATAAAGTATCTATCACCTTGAAAACTTTTAGTCCTTGCCGGTCCACGTAGATCAATATGAATAAAATCAAGAATTTCATTAGATCTATCCTATATGATTCTGAAAGAAGTTCTAAATTTCTTACCCATTTGACATTTTCTACATACCAGATTATGAGGTTTAACAATCTTGGACAAATCTCTGACAGCCTATGTTGAACTGATCTTGACTATGCAATCAAAATTTACATGACACATCCTCTTATGCCATAACCAACTTTCATCAATATGAGCAATCAAGCAAGCCTTCTCACTGGAGTTCTGATGAAAGATGTTTCCTTTGGTCTGACTTTCGAATGCAATCTCCAATCCAGATCTATTGATTCTTGCATTTTTCATCTTTAAATTGCAAATGAAATCCTCTATCCACCATCTGACCTACACTCAAACTATTATGTTTTAATCCTTCAACATAATAAAAATTGTCAATATTGGTCTTACCATCTAGGGATATTGTTCCTTTGCCTTTGATCCTGCATGCTTTGTTGTCTCCAAATCTGACTAGTCCACCATCAAATTCTTGCAGAGTTAGAAATTTCCTCTTGTCACCAGTCATGTGATGTGAGGAACCACTATCTATAACCCACTCGTCCTTCTCTTCAATTTTAGCATCTAAATCTTTCTCCTCAGTATGAGTTGCTTCAATGACAAGTTCTGTAGAATCATCCTTGATAGGAATAAAGACCCAATCTTTATCGGAGATTCCATTACCAGATCCACTTATAGGTTCATCATTATCATCATCATCAGTAATACCAAAATCATCATCACCAACATAATAACATGATTTATCCTTATTCCTTCTAAATCTAGGTCTTCTCTGATATTCCGGGTTAGGCTTATAATTCCTCATAAATCTATCATGATTCTTCGCAGCTCTTTCAGGACATCTAGAAGCAAAATGACCAATCTTATTGCATGAAAAACATTTAAAAGGCACTTTTCTCTTCATACTTACTTCTAGCCGATCCTTTAGGGATTCTTCTAGAAATTAGGGCTTTCAACTCTTGAAGTTCTATGTCTTCTCTCTCAATGTCTTCCATATCTTTAGCATATAACTCCTTCCAATCTATATTCTTCTTACCAGAGGTAGATGCTTTAAATGCAGTCTTTGTCTTAGTAGCACTCTGATCCCCAAGTTCCTCAAGTTCAAAAGCAGTCAAATTCCCAAGTAATGTATCTCTAGTAACAGGGGACTTGACATTGTCCAGAGTTCATTAATTGTAGTAGCCTTCATCTTGTAAGTCAGAGGTAGAACTCTTAGAATCTTTGACACAACCTCATCCTCACTAACTGATCCACCACAACGTTTGATTCCCATGACAATCTCATTTACTCTATCCATGAAAGAACTTATCTTCTCATCTTCTTCCGTCTTCAAAGTTTCATATCTCACCCGGAAACCTTCAAGTTTTGCAATCTTTACTACTTGGTCAGCTTCATAGAGAGTTTCAAGCTTTAGCCAAATCTTCTTTGCATTCTCGAACTCTATGGCATTCAATAACTTCTCATCAGATAGGGCACTTAGCAATGCTTATTTTTCTATGACATCATTTTCAGCTCTCTTTTGTTCATCAACATGTGTTGGTGTTCTAGAATTAGGATCATAAGGTATATGCCCTTTCTCCACTATCTCCCAAACTTCAACTCTAAGACATCTCAGATGAATCTTCATTTTCTCCTTCTATATTTTGTAATTTGTGTCATCAAATCTAGTACTCTCCTTCCAGTAGGGATTAAATGTAGAACTTGATGATGATGCCATTGGATCTCCTCAAGCAGTTAAGCTTTTGCAGTGAGGACTAGGCTCTGATACTAATTGTTAGACAAATCTGATACTAGGAGAAAATTAAGAGGGGGGGAATGAATCAATTTTCTACCAATATTCACTATTAATGCAAATTATAACCTTTATACTAGAGCACAAAGAAACCAACACAATGAAAGATAAAGCATGAAAGCATAGTACACACAACACCAATATTTTTGACGTGGAAAACCCTATAAAGGGAAAAACCACTGTGGGAAACCCTAACCACAATCAGATAATACTTCTGCAGTAGTATGTGAAATAATTACAATGGGGATTGCACTTGCAATCATGCCAACCACCTAGAGCTCACTGCTCATCACAAAAGAGAAGTCTCACTAAATTACATAAACATCGGACTACAATCTAGAAAGAATGAACTATGAAACTAGCATCTCTTAATGCTTGATACAGTTTTGGTTAAGCACATATGTCTTCCCTGCAACACCAAATCCTTCACAACCTTCCACTGAATGATATATCATTATTTGCACATAATATTTTCTCGAATAATGCAAACATAACCATTGACACCATCCATACCCAAATTACATGAATAAGTCACCTATAAATAGAGATCATCAACCTTAATGATAAATTCGGATAAACCCTAAACCCATAAACCCTAAACCCATAAACCAATAATTACAAAAATTACATTACATGATATCACTAGACCAATATTATGATTTACATTACATAGCATGGACCTAATTCAAATACCCAAACAATTGTATCCATTAGAAATCATGCTAAGACCAATATCCAACACGTTTCACCAACCGATAGAAACCTTTAGTGCAATAACACATAATATCTAACCAGATCCAAATAGGACCACCATATCATCATGCCAACCAATGCAAAGCCACCAAAAAATTAGAACATGGTCAAGAAGCACCTTTAGCACATTAGAAATCATTTACATAAGTTGGACCAAAATCATCTAACCAAGTCATCAAATATCGCTAACCGGTAGAGCTAACTAGTACCAAGAAATACCAACCTGGAACATAAGAGATAGCTTCCAAAACACCAAATCACGAACCAAAAGAACATGTTAAGAATATATCCATCTTGAATAACCATCCAAAACTAAATCCAGGGATCTGGTCATACTCGATCAGAATCATAGTCAAAACTAAGACAAACACCAAGTCTGACCAGGATAGGTCCAATCGGGATAGCAGAACCATATCCAATCAAGATACAATGTTGACATCAATGACAAAACATAATCAATATTGAAAATAGAATGATACCCAACCAAAAGGAAATTCAATTAAAGACACTTCTCCTCTAGTAATTCATGTGCAGACAGAAGTTCCATAGGATCAGCCAACTGTACAAATTGATCTGGTTGAACAGGTTGCTCCAGTTGATACCACTGAAAATAAAGTTGTGGATAACTCTAGTGATGCTACTCAGGATCCTCCTAAGATAGAAATAATTACAAAAATGATAGCAGAGGAGTTAGGTGAAGTGGGGTAGAATAAAGATGATGGCAGAGTTAGTGAAAAAGGTGAAGAGGATGAAGAGGACAAAAATGTAGAATTGATGAAGGAAAAGAGTGTAGAGCAAATAGATAAAGCTTCGACAAACATGACCGAATCTACTATCCCTGATAAGGGAAAGAAGATTTCAATTAAAGATGATCTTTTTCATGGTCTGGTAGATCTAAGAACCTTATCCCCTCTTCAAGAATTAAAGTTGGCCACTCTTGTGCAGATCAAGGCCAATGAGGACTTACTCAAGTCCGCCTCAGAAGAGAAGGAAGTGATATCTTTGGCCACTGCATTTTTGGAAAAAGTTTTGCCTGACCTTAAGAAAATTTCAAATGACTCACCATCTAGTAAGCTGAAGGATATGTTGAATAAATTTGAATATAATTTTGTATGATTAGATAAAGTGACAGATATAAAGGTTTTGAATAAGTTCAATGAGATGAGACTTCAAACATATTTGAAGACAATTGAAGATGACAGAGAAGTTTTGAAGACTCTGGTGAAGAGTGCAATGAATGCATTAAGCGAAGGCAAAAAAATATTTAAATAATGCCTATTTTTGCCTAAGTTTACTATAGACATTGATAAGAAAATAAGAGATTTTGAAGGGAAGCTAGCTAGTATCAGCAATTCATTTGCCCCTCATTCAACTTTTCCTAGTTCCCTTGAAACCCAAATAATGAATTTTACTGACAAAATAAAGAATTTGAATAAAGAAAAAGAGAATATGTTGAGCAGAGTGGGAGAATTGAGAAGACTGATTACTCCCCGGATGGACACCTTACTTGGAGCTTAGCAAGATGTAGTCAATGCTCTAGGTAAATAGGTGCCATATGATCTTAAAGGAGTTGAAGTGCATGCATGCATGTTCTGTTCTCTTATTAATATTTTATATTGTTTCTTGAGAGGATAGAATGGGTACTTACAGTCCCTAAAGATTACCTATGTAGATGTTTTTAAATTCATGTAAATTATTGTATTCTTTTGTACATAAGTTTTAGTCAATGCTCTAGGTAAATAGGTGCCATATGATCTTAAAGGAGTTGAAGTGCATGCATGCATGTTCTGTTCTCTTATTAATATTTTATATTGTTTCTTGAGAGGATAGAATGGGTACTTACAGTCCCTAAAGATTACCTATGTAGATGTTTTTAAATTCATGTAAATTATTGTATTCTTTTGTACATAAGTTTTAGTGGATCCCTACCCTTTGCCATTGTTGTCAAAGGGGGAGAGAGCAGTGAAAAATGGAGAGAATTGGGAGAGTGCAATAAAAAGTGATGCTTAATCTTAGGGTGAGTCTTGGAGTTAGTTGAGTGTACAGATTTTAGATTGTTAGATTACTTATCATTTTTCACAGTGTTGCCATCAATGACAAAGTGGGAGATTGTTGGAATTTGATGTTGTTCCGGTGATGCTTCAGTGAAGACTGGTGATATCTGATGCATGTAGATTCTTATGAATTATCATTTATGGAAACTTATCTTTCTGATCTTATCTAGTATGGAGTTCTGGTTAACCAGATGTCTTGAGTAAGTTTTATGGTATCTAGTCTATCCAGTGAAGCTCAGTGTACAGTTTTGTGGGCATTTCTCATTTTTGGTGAAGCGGATTTTGGTTTTGGTGATCAAGTTTAGTTGGCCGAGTATCAAAAGAAGATTATCATGAAAATCCACCCTCTAGTATTGCTTCCTAGCCATTTTGAAGATCCAATATCTTGTAGAGGAGTAAAACAAAAATATCTTCATTATTATTGATGTATCGTGTGGTCCGAATTTCTTGGATAGATTCTGGTGATTGTTGATGTGTTAGAGATAATTGGCGAGATTGACAGGAAGCATGTGAACATATATTTTGGGTCTATAATATGTTTTGGAAAGGATTTGAGCCGACTTGTAGCATTGCACGTTTCATATTCTGATATTTTGTGAAGCCAACTTGTAGGAGATCAAATTTGCTAGTGCGGATATATAAGTTCAACTTGGTTAATTCATTTGGGTTTGGATATGATCTATGAGATGATTTTGGAGCAATTGAGAATATTTTCACATGTTCATCCTTGAATTTTGTTGATATGGTAAACAAAGTAGAGCATAATAGAGTAGTTTAGCATAACAGTGCATTAATAGATCACTTTATGCCTAACCAGAACTGGCATAGTTGTTGGCAATTGACACCCATCCAGTGATTTTTGATGCTTGACTAATGATTTAGGGTTTTCATTGATGTCAACTCTTCTTGGAGATTTTATTTAGTGGTCGTGATTCCTCTTATTAGGAAGCATGAGTTAATTGGTAGCCAGTTAACCGATAAATCAAGATTATTCTAGTGCAATTTTGGTCCGGTAAGATTTGCGGTGTTTGCGGTGATTTTGGTAGCTAAGTTCAAGGTGTAAATGATGAGGCTGACATTGGTGTAATATTTTGGAAATTGTTTTGGTCTGGTGCTATGTCTTGTTAGAGATTGAAGATGACTTGAAGCTACACGTTACATTTTTGATAGCTGACTTGGAGGAGATTATTTCTGATATGACTGGATATATAAGATTGAGTTGGTGATTGGCTTTCAATGTATTACTATTGTGGTGATCCATTTTAGTTTGATTGAGCAAAGTTTCACATGTGCATTTGATTCCCAAGTGATCTAGTAGTTGACTGACACAAAAATAGAGCATATTGCAAAGTGAGTACAGTTAGAGATCTTGTGCTTAACTGGAACTCATTCTTTCATTGTCATATGCTATTTTAGAGTTCTTTTATTGTATTTTCTCATTATAACTAAATTGTAAGTCAATGAGACTTCCCTGAAGGTTGTAGCCTTTTGAGTCATTGTAATTGAGAAGTGAACTCTAGGGAGTGAGCCTGAATGCAAGTGCATTCCCCATCTATGTAATATTTATGTACTCCTAGCCATAGTATATGAATATTGTGGGTCCTAGCCCCACCGTGGTTTTTCCCTTTTTGGGTTTGTAAGGAAGTTAAGTAGTGGAACAACTTCCTACACTAACCTTGAGAGGAGTGTAATGCAAAATTTTTTATAGATCCTCACAACAGTTACAGAAAAAAAAAATAGATATAATAACATTCAAACCATAACATAGTGTTTTATGTGGGGAAAACCCTTTCGGGAGAAAAACCCCACACTCCAAAAGCCAACCAATGTATTATTTAGCAATTAGAATAGATTACAATATACTTGTAGAGAAATATCTTCACAGGAGTACCACTAATCATAGATTCAAAAGTAATTCAAAAGTCATAAGACTCTTACAAACAATCTCTATCTCATGCACCTCATATATAGGAGATACAATACAAGAAACCATCAAACGATATTACAAAACCATGGGCTAAAACCACCCAATAAGGTGTAGCTGACCTTATCTCCCTTCTAGATGTGCTATGATGTGCCCCTCCCTTTTTATAGCTAATTTATGTGTTTTGATGTATTTTATATTTCCCATTTTAGGAGTACAAACTTCCAGAGGCCATAACTTGAGAACCGTGTGTCCTATTGATGAACTGTTTGAAGTGTCGGTAAGCTCACAAAGTTATCTATTGTCTCGTAAAATGTTGTACCATTTACACCCATTTCTTAGGGTGTTTCAGGGCCTCTAAAGTCCTCAAAATAAAATTTAAACATTTCATTGGACCCCTCCAAAACAAAAAAAATTAATATCTTCAAAACTAGTTGTGATCTTGCGATGTAACTTTACTGGGATGCTTATCTAGCCAACCAAAAGCTTCAGGGAGAATTTTGTACCATTTCATGATTAAATGAAAACTTACTATAAATAGTAACCTCATGTAAATGCAAGGTTGAGACACCATTTTCCCAAAAGGGTTTCCACGTAAAAATTCTTGTGTTGTGGATCTGTGGTTTATTTATTGCTTTCTTATATTTTTAATTGTTAATTTAATTTTTGACAAAACACTGATTCACCCCCCCTCTCAGTGTTCCTTGATTCTAACAATTGGTATAAGAGCCTAGTTCCTCTCAGGAAGCTTAACTGCTTGAGGATGATGAGGGAGATTGATTCAATGGATTCCGGTTTTCAGAGACAACTCAGTGTGGCACTTGAGAATCTTGATGCAACTAGAATTGAGATTTGTACCTTAAAAAACAACTTGAATGTTGCTGATGATTTTATTAATGACCTAAAGGATCAAGCTAACATCTCTAGAGAGAAGAGGAAGGAATTGATGGACAAGCTAAAGGAGAAAGAAGATATGATCATGGAGTACTAGGATAAAGCTAATGAAGTTAACAAGATTGAAAGAGAGAATGTTTCTTTGAAGAATGAGATGCAATCCATTGCAATGAGGTTGACTAAGGAAATTGAGGATTGGAAGAAAAATGAAGAAAATCTGGCACAATAATTGAAGGAAAGAGCATATTAATGCTTTAGGCTTACCTATGAGAATGATCAGTTGAAGCTTAAGTTGACACAATCAAGGAATAATGGTTAAGAACTTGAGAGATAGATTGCTACTTTAAGGGATGAACTTGCTACTGCCAATGAATACAAAGACAAATTCAAAGCTAGCTCAACAAGGCTTGATGAGATGCTGGAAACTCAAAGACATGGAAAGGACATGTGAGGTCTAAGATTTGAGAAAGGTGAATCCTTCGGATTTGGACAAGGCAATGCAAAACCTAATCAAAAGAAGTGCAATAATCCTTCGGTAAGACAACCTAATGCTCACAAATTCAATGGTAGATGCTTTACTTACAATAAGTTTGGTCATATGGAAAATCAATGAAAAAGTAGGATGAATAATGTTCCTACCTTTACCGATCAGTGTTTCATATGCAATAATTCTTGACACAAGTCAAATATGTGTAAAGCAGTAATGAATAAATTCCAAAACAAAAGATTCTATTCTTTTGGAATGTTTGGACATATCTCTAATCAATGTAGGACAAGACCAAATCAGATGAACTTCATACCTATGTAGAATAATGGTGTTTGTCATACATGCATCAAAACTAGTCACATTGCAAAATACTGCAAAAGAAAGAACAATGCTCTGATAGAGAAGAGTAAATTAGATGAGAAGGGAAAAATGAAAGTAGAAGAGATCAAAGACAAGCATGAGAAGATGTGGGTGAGAAAAGATGAATCTAAGGCAGATAGTGGATCTGTACCTGATCCGTTGCAGAACCCTCATCCGATAACTAGGGCTCTTGGCCTTAGGGGGAGGCAAATTCATACAAATCTTGCAGTATCACAAATTTTGTAGTACCTCTTGATGAGATCTATAGTCGATGGATTATAGATGGTAGGAATTGAATTTCAGTTGATGTCTGGAATTCTGATGGCTAATTTCTGCATCTGGTAGCTAAATAGGGCATCTGGTTGGATATCTGATGTGCATTTATTTCAAAATGAAATTAGGGTTTGTGAAGTTAAAAGGACAAATACAAGAATCATTTTTCATTTTGTGAATAGTTTTTTCAATTTGCAAAACAACGTGATCAATACTTTCAGGCAATCAGAGAGCTAGAAGCATTTTGGCAAGAAGGTTAGGGCATCCAACAAAAAGTTAAGGTATTTTTTGAGTGCATATCTAGGCTTAATCTTTTGAAAATTTGAAATGGCATTTGAGACGGAGTTAGATGCAGAGATCCAAAAGGCCCCCAAGAAAGGACAATTTTCAAGGGAAGTCTGGAAGCCTTAATCGGGTGAAGAGAAGAAAGGGCAAAAAGAGAAGAGAGTGAAATCTGAACCCATTCCATCTAGTAGACCAAAGAGAGGATGGAGAGTCAAATCTAACTTGGATGAAGCAATTGAATCTGGTAAGATGGAAATGGCTCAAACCAAGTATGATATTATTCATCCTTTATCTGCTCATGAATTAATTGATGAAATTATCAAGGATTGGAACTTGAAGAATATTTCTATATATTATGAGAATTTAGATGATAATGATAAAAGATAGATCAAGGAAGCTATAGTATTACATTTGGATGTATTTATCAAAACTTTAATTGAGATAGAACGATATCTTCCAAAAGATATATATAGTATTCTTGATGCTAGAAGAAAATCTACAAGTCAAATGGATAAGAAAATAAAGGAAAGTGAACTGGTCAATTAGTGCACCAATATCACTGTTGAAGAAACTAATAGGTTGATTTTGCCAGCAAACAAAAAAGAATTTAGAAGAAAACACAAAATTAACAGCCTTATGGTTGGAAGAGTGGAGGAGATCAAAAAATAAACTATTGAGATATGGAAGAAATTTCTCACTAAGAATTGACTAGTAGAATCTAATTCACATGATCGAGCCACTCGGGTAGAGAACCATCCAGTATCTAATGAAGAAAAGCTGGAGGATACACAGGATGTTACAAAGAAACAAGTTTTGGATTCAACAAAGGTTGAGCCTGATAAGGCAAATGTTAAATAAGTTGAGACAGAGGTTGGTGCACCAGGTGGTGACATCGGTTCACATAAGTCACCCATAGAGGATAAAGCCAAAATCGGATAGGATGAGGCAAAGAAAAATCAAGAGGAGAAGCAAAATATACAAGACAAGGGGAAACGAAAAGTGACAGAAACTCCAATCCTTATGGAAATTGACACTTCCAAAATTCAAAGCCAAGAGATCTTTCCTCAATTTAACATCAATTTTGACAAGCTATTTGATCAAATGTCTCCAGCTGAAAGAATGATTGTTGCTACTGCCCTCCAAGCTCAAGCTAGTTAGGAGTTAGCACAATCTGAGTCAGAAGAAAATAAGCTTATTGAGAAATTAGTTAAAGTTTTAGAATAGATGGTAACACAATTGCAACTTGATGCTAATACAAGTTCATCTAGTAAGCTCAAGCACTTTCTAGATCATATATCTACTCAATTTAATTCTTTGACCAAGGCTTCAACCTGACAGGCTTTGGAGAAATTCAAAGATGCAAGAATAAAAACATTTTTGCAAATGATTGATAGTGATAAGGCCCAACTTGACAAAGAACTAAAATTAATTGATGAGGCTTCATAGGAAGGTGGTAAGATCTATAAGTCTTGTCTAATTTTGACAAATTTTACTACTGAAATAGACAAGCAGATAGATAATTGTAGATGTCAGTTAGCCCAAATTTCTCAGGCATATGATCCCACAACAAACTTGACCGAAAATGTTGAAGGTCAAATTTTGACTCTTTTAGGACAAATCGGTAATTTGGAGAAGGATCGGATGCAAAGAAGGGCAGGTGAACTCCAAAACCTAATTGGTCCCTAGTTAGACACCTTGGTGTGCCATAAGATGGAATATATCTAGAATATGACTCAGGAAACACCAATTGAGTTGCATGCAATAGAATTCCATGCTTATGTTTAGAATGATTTTGTCTCAATTTTGGAGAGATTATGGGCAGGTTGGAATACCTATTTTGGATTTCTTAAGTCTACATATGAAGATATAGTTAAGTGTGTATAGATCTATTCATCTGGTGTATATATATGTATAGGGAATTTCGCATCACACCCTATCTTTGGCATTGCTATCAAAGGGGGAGAGATAAGGTGAAAAATGTATAGGTTGACTGTGTATGGAGTGTACATATTTCTACAAGTTTTTGGGTTATTGATCTAAGGGGGAGCCTTATAATTATTTCATTCTTGATCCAGTGTATAGGTTTCACAGGTTTCAACACTTAGCCATTTTTCATAGCTGTTGCCATTAATGTCAAAGGGGGAGATTGTTGGAAATTGACACTCATCTGGTCATTTTTGATGCTTGACTCATGATTTAGGGTTGTCATTGATGGAAAATCTTCTTGGAGATTCAATATAGTGGTCGTGATTTCTCTTATCCACAAGCAGGAGTTAATCGGTAGCTATTTAATCGATAAATCAGGATTATTCTAGTGTAGTTTTGGTTCCATAAGATTTTTGTTGTTTGTGGTGATTTTGGTGACTAAGTTTGAGGTGTAAATGATGAGGCTGACATTGGTGTAACATTTTGGAAAAAAAATTGGTCTGGTGCTGTCTTGTTAGAGATTGAAGCTGACTTGAACCTACACGTTACATTTTTATAGGTGACTTGGAGAAGCCTATTTCTAATATGACCAGATATATAAGATTGAGTTGGTGATTGGTTTTTAGTGTATTACTGTTGTGGTGATCCATTTTGGTGTGATTGAGCATAGTTTCACTTGCGCATTTGATTCCTAATTGATCTGATAGCTAACTGCGACAGAAACATAGCATATTACAGAGCAAGTACAGTCAGAGATCTTGTGCTTAACATAAACTTATTCTTGCATTTTCAGATGCTATTTCAGAGTTCTTTTATTGTATTTTCTCATTATAACTAAATTGTAAGTCAGTGAGACTTCCTTGAAGGTTGTAGCCTTCCAGGTCATTGTAATTGAGCAGTGAGCCTGAATGCAAGTGTATTCCCCATCTATGTAATATTTATGTACTCCTGGCCATAGTATATGAATATTGTGGGTCCCACTCCCACCATGGTTTTTCCCTTTCTGGATTTCAACGTAAAAAATTTGGTGTTGTGGATCTGTGGTTTATTTATTGCTTGCTTATGTTCTTTACTGTTATGCATTTCTAACTAGTGGATAAAGAATAAGTTTGTGAATTTGATTTTCGACAAAAGACTGATTCACTCCCCCCCTCTCAATGTTCCTTGATTCTAACAATAGTTAGATGTTGGTTTCCAGTTCATTGTTCATTGTAATCATTTTGTAATTATCAATAAGGTAGTGAGCCTTCCTTCGAGGTTGTAGCCCTATTTTTGTAACTGAGCAGTGAGCTCTGGGCAGTGTTCTAATTGCAAGTGCATTCCCCTTTCATAATATTATTTTTCTATTAGCCATAGTGGAATAATATTATGGGTTTAAATCCCACCATGGTTTTTCCCTTTCTAGTTTTCCACATAAAAATATTGGTGTTATGGTTCTGTTCTTGTTTGCCTTGTGTTTCTGCATTTCAGTTTCTTATTTGTGCATCCAGTTGATTAAGAATCCAATTAACAAATTTATAAATACTGGAACACTAATTCACCCCCCTCTCAATGCTCATTGTTTCCAACATATTGTAGGTAGGACTAATGGTAGTAAAACTCATGCACAAAGGAGAGAAATTTGAAATTCAACTTGAAAATTATCATTAAACAATGTAAAATTTTGTTAAAATGACTGATTAACCAATTAATTGAGCAATTTAATTTATGAATTTGAAAGATAAATGCATCTAGATCACATAATAGGATATCATGAAGATCAGATTTGAAAAATTGGTTTGAAAATCATGCAACTCACAAGTAAATGTATAAATTAGGGTTTATGTGAATTTAACCACTAAATTTATGTAATTCAATTGAAAATTAGATCTATGAGTGAACATTTGAATTTTAAATTGCATGAATAATTAGATCTGAAATAATTAATCCAAATTAGGCAACCCACAAGCTCAATTTTAGAATAAAAAATTAGGGTTTTTCTGTGAATTTATCCTCTAAATATTTTAAATTCAATTAAAAATTAAACTTGTAAATGTAAATTTGAATTTGAAATTTATAAACACTCATATTTGAGAACATAATCAGAAAATTAAAGTGTAAGATGTTGGGTTCACCAAAATGTAAAGGTGAAAAATAGGGTTTCCACTATTTGATGTATGAAGACCACTCATTTTTTCTTAGGGGCCAATTACATTAAAGAGGGGTGAATATGATAGATCTATCCTCAAATCAACAAGGATAGGGCTGAGAATTATGATTAGAATCATTGGTTAGGATTTTACTCCCTGTTTTTAAGTTGAATTGTGAAAATACTAAAACTGAAGTAATCATGCATAAATAGTGAGCTATAGTCACCAGACAAAGCCACAAACCTAGATTCTTTAATATGAGAGTGTTTGGATATGTTCCCAAAATATTGTCCTAAAATGTTGGGACCATAGTGCATGTTACTCTTGTCCTCTACACTTTTCACTGTCTAAAGGGGAACTTGTTTGTCTATATAAATAATATCGATTCTGAAAATCGTAGCTCCATACCTATTCTTGTGCAAAATAGAGAAGAGAAAATGGTTGGGAATAGGGGTTTACCTTAGGTCAAACCCCAATTTTGGAATTAACTATGAAATAGAAATGAAATGTAAATTAGTTGTTGTTATACAAGTGATTTCCTTTTGAGAGAAATGCTGAATAATGTTTGAAACACTAATGATATACCATTTTATGAAGTTTTATTTGTCTTAATAAGGAATTAGGATTTTATATAGTCTTCATAAAAATAGAACATGAATGTCAGCTCCAATGGTTGAATCTTGACCTTACTTCTTCTCCAATTCTTGAAAGAAGATTGATTGCTTGCTCAATTGAATTTGAATGCTTGAGTTCTTGAATGAATTGATTGAATATCATTGTTAGGATTAAAATGAGAGGGGTAGACCTCCTTTTATACTTTCTTATCAAAAAACAACTTAATTTTCTGACATGAGCTGACATGGGATTAGAATTCTTGCTCATTTTAGATGACCTTTGAGAGATTCCAAAATGGGTCGTAATTGGGAGGACCAGGGTGCTAGCGCCCTGGTCTTGACCAATTAGGGACTCATGAAATTGGGTAAGAATGTGTGCATGATGAAATTTTTGAGTTTGGTGCATGATGTGAGTAGAATCAGGGCTTTGATCAGGCCTTGGGGGATGAATGACAAGATGAGGGCCCAAATGAGGACAAAATTGTAAGGGAGTACAATTTAGGATGTTGCACTAGTGAAATATTGAAACTAATAGAAGCTGAGAGAGGAGGAATGAATCAACATATACAAAAACTTGATCACATTGAACTGTAACATTCATCGAAACATTTGTGCATAAAGGTAAGTAACTCAATCATCAAAACACCCACACAGAAACACCAAGATTTTTTATGTGGAAAACCCATGGTGAGAATCTAACTCACAATATATATCAATAATTTACAATGAATAGCTCCAAAGAACTCCCTACTCCAGAATTGTAGAGTAAGGCATACAAACTCAAGCAAGATGCAAAATCAATACTCTCAATTGAAGATCACTTATTTAGGTCAATATACAAACTATTGTTTAGATACAATAGAAATAATAGATTGAACTTTATACAAAATAGCATCTATCAAAATGTGGATAAAAGTTCACAATTTGTATGCATTTGTCTTCTATACACAACCACCGAACCTTAGATCTACTTCACACTTCATATCATCATAGCACACTCTTTTCATACATTATCATCATACACATACCTATCAAACTCATTTTATCTACCTAATATATATCAATTGGATCAAAATAAACTTTTCTAGGTCAGGCAAAGGAAAATTTAATGTGTACATAGTGTAGACCCAAAAATATATCATCTAGAAGGTAAACAAGATGTCTAAGGGGTCATACCAAGTTGTAACACCTCCCAATCATCATCAAAAATATTTGCACACAACCACTCAAACCAATATGCATAAGCCAATACAAACCGATCCGCTGAATCCAAAATGTCTGAACCCAAACCCAAAAATAGAATAAGTGGTCCACCATAAAAAGAAGTACAATAAATTAAGAATAGAAGAATTTGATCTACATGATCATCTAAAGCATATTTGATACAAGCATGCATTCTATAACATAACATATCTCACTAGAGCACTCACCAAAGATAACAGAATCACTTCTAGATCAAGTTAGGAACACCAAACTTCCAGAAACACATTGAATCATCATCCCACATCCTCTAATAAACACCAAGTGAATATGAAATCCATTTCATAGCATAATATCATAGAAACAGACATCCAGACCATCAACTAGATACACCAAACTGAAAATATCCATATCCGGATCACCAACAACAACTAGACCACAAACTGACATCAATTTGACATCAATGACAATAATGACAACAATGTTATTCATATGTGCAACATGAAACCTTATACCTTTTTTAGTATATTACCAAATCCACAATAGAATACCAAATACTGTGGAAGAATGCAAAGCATTTTAGTGAGTCAACTGAGATACATTATACTAGTAAATTGTACTCCAAAGTTTTTTCTTTAGTCTAAGGGCTATCACACATGCTTTAGTTTAGTTTTCCTTTCCTTAAGTGTGTCTATAGGCTTTTTAAGTCTAGTTTGAAGGTATTTATTGTTATTCAATGCTTCTAACATGTGTGTGTTTGTTTGATATGATCTTTTTAAGTCATATGTTGACTCCTATGCCCAATGAATGTTAAGGCTACCAGTTTCTTACATTTAGTAAGCAAACACCTTTGAGAGGTCGATAAAATATTACCTAGTTTTTTGCCTTCAAGTAAAAAATAGTCTTATTACAAAGTCATAGGTCTTATAAAGAAGTTTTGAGTAGTCCTTAAAGATTTAAGAGGAAAAAAGTTACTTCAAATGTCCTTGATTTATGTTGTTAATGTTTTTAAAGGTAAATAATGTATGTTTTTTGTCAAAAACCCTCAAAGAGAAATTTCTATGAGCATGAGGTTAAAGGTCAATACATTCAATTTCCTACTTAAAGGGAATTGTATTTTAAAAGTAAAGAAAATAAAAACTCCATGTTGCATGGAGGAAAAGAAAACTCTCACGTTATGAAAGCTACTATTTTGTGAAGTGAGAAAACCCTAGATTATTTGGCTCTTTTGTAATATGCAATTTGGTGTTATGATGACAACCTTACATAAAAGAAGTGGTGAATAAGAACATCTTGTAGCCACATATTTGAAAAATTGGGACACATTGCATGCACAAAGGAAGTGTTAAGTAGTTTGGACCTAGTGAATACATGCATTTAAGGGTAGTCAAGGCTATTTAATGAGCAAGATTCATTCAGACCTTTGGTATGCATCCTACCTCATTCTTGTTTAATAAGGTCCATGTGTAGAATTTTGATTTTTTGCATATTAAGGAGTTGCATGTGACCTATGACATCTATTTGAAGATCTAGTAGTATAGCTATTTTTTTGCATTAAATCTCTCCTTAAAAAGTCTTAAGGTTTTGTGAGAAAGGTTTGAATAAGATGTCATATGAAATACTCACCAAAACCCTATCTAAATCATAAGAAAGCTAACTTCATACCTCAGTTTGGAGGAGCTCTTTGATAGCCATGTGTCCCTTAGAAGTAAGTTTACAAGGAATGCATTCCACATACTTATGCATGTCGATAGGTTTTCATATGAATAATAAAAAATCAATGGGTTTGAGGGATGGTTAAGAAGGGAAAATGTTAAGAGAATATTCCTAATCCAAAGGCTATCATAGAGGTATTATGATAGTAGACTTAAGTAACTACCACTAAGATATTTAAAAAAACATATGCAATGAATGTGTGGAGATGAAAGTAACATAATCTAGTAGCACCATGAAGACATGTTGTGAAAGTTAAAGGAAATGAAGGAACCCATGTAGAGACCCTAATAATAAAGCAAAGAACACAAAGGGTATTGAAAGAGCTTTGTCTTAAGCCTTCATAAGAACTCCTCACAAACACAAGAACATAGATGTAAAGTATGATAATATGATGAAACTATAAAGATCCAGTCAACTACTGAGAGAAGGGAGTGAATCAGTAGCTGGAAAATAAACTAAATTTTCACCAAACTTATTTTCAACTTATAATCAACTCACAAAGGTTACCGGTTCAGTCACTTAGACAAATCTGTAGTTGCTCTATTAAACCTTGCCGGTTGACCTAATACTTCAGTGATATAATGCAACGGGTCTGAAACATAAATATCCTTTGACCAAAACCTTAAACCACTTCACTAATACTAATAATAACATATTTCATATCATTTCCAATCATTTAGATATATCTATGCAAATTTACCAATCATTCATATCAACCATACAAAAAACACATCCATAAAATCATTCACCACTTGACACAACAATTTTTCATGTGGAAACCCAAATAGGAAAAACGATGGTGGGGATGAATACCCACAAGTATTCTTTGAACTATTTTGAAGTTCGCCATGTTAGGAGCCAAGCCTGGCTAGAAGCTTATACAAGAATGTTCTATTAGGAACGGATCCGGTTAAGGACCACCCGGTTAAGGGATTGAATACAAATACCCTATTAAGGTAATGCCCTATTAAAGGTAACTTTAGTGGAGGATTTCAAATCCAAGCTAATGGATCACCTGGTTAGAGCATTTCAACAAAAAGCTTGTTGGAGCTTACCCTGTGAGGGGATTTTAAACTACTATAATTGTTAGAGAACAATAGGTTCTTTGACCGATCTGGAAAGAGCACTTCCTTGTTGAATCATATCCTTTACTACTCCTATCTGCCTTCACATCATTCTACAGACATACCTTCTGGTTCAGCAATAATCACTTTCACACTTTATCAAATTTGCCTACTGCTCTTTCAATCAATCCATCGACCTTATAAACTAATACATTAGGTCGGTAACACAACACAAGCCTTAAATTTCTCATAGAGATTACAAACACATCAGTTCAATCTTGACCGTTAGATTACATTGCAATAACTTTACATTCTTCTAGGCATCTTGCAACACAACACACATTTGTCACTTCATAATATGAATTTGATCATTCCCAAGATAAACGGTTATCTTTACACACCAAAATATTCTAGAAACCCATCACGTGCAACATGCTTTCATGGAATCTTAATCATCAATCATCATTTGGTCATAAATCATCACAACCAATCTCCAAGCTTCATCAGTTAGGGTTCTACTTCTCAATTGGATAGGGTTACCAGTTGATCTGCACTGCTTCATTACCGGTTGCTATATTGCTTCATTACCAGTTGTTATTGACATCAATGACAACACAAAAATTCTTCAATGCAATCTTCATGCAATGCCAACAAAGTATTCATACGTTTGTGAGAATCATGCACTAAAGAGGACAATCCCAACCTTAATTCCAATGTATTCAGGGATGAAAAGACAATAGCTTGATGATAGTAGCTCAATGAAAAAGACAATGAGAAGAAAGAGTTAAAATGTTGGCTTGATGATGATGTGATGTAATAGGTTGATTAATGACTTGTTCTGTGTTGTCATTGATGGAAACCATGTTTTGTTAGTCATCTAAGTCATTTAGTCCAACCGGTAAAGCCTAACCAGTAGTGGATTCAGTTAAACAATGAACCAGAAATTAGGATAGTCAACTGATAAATAGAGATAGTGAAATATTCAATCGACTGGTATGGAAGATCGGCAAAGAGTTAGGTGTTGCGGTTTGGAATGAATGTTCATGAAATCGGCAGGAGTCTATGACCTGAACCACATCAACAGATTTGATGGTATGCACAAGTTATGATGTTCTGAGTAGTTAGTCAAGAAGAATAGTTAATCAGTAGAGTAAAGTTGCTTAGATCAGTAAACCGATAGACCTAAAGTTATATTTTTGTATTGTGTTATTTTTTACCAACATAAGGAAAGTGTGATGAGAAAGATTGACTAGATTCAATGAACCTAGGAAATTGTTCCAAGGGTTCTTAGCCAACTTAGCAGAGTTGTTTATAAAAAGGTGAATATTATGTGATGATGTATCAGATATGAGATCGATAGTATGAATTCACTTTTGTGGTGAAAGGAGAAGCTTGTTAGACATAATGCACCACTAAGAGGGGGAGGGGGTGAATCAGTGGTTCTCTCACTTATTCTATTTAGCAATTCTATGAGAGCATATTGGTTGATAGATCTAACTCAATGCAGACTTATCGGTTAGTTAGAAGACTAACAAAAAAGCAATCACACAAGGGATATCTCATAACACTAGCATATAAAAGGAAAACCCAAGATGGGAAAAACCTCAGTGAGCAATGCTGCTGGAGTCTACTGCTCCAATCCAACCTCACAATGAAAAACACTATTACAAATTTTAGGGCACCAACCCAAGGAGCACCAACCCCTGCACTAAGCTACAACTTAGCAAACCCTAAGATAACTTTAATTAGAAAAGTATTTGTCTTGTTACAAGTGAATCTTGCAACCTTGTCATATATCTTACTCGGTCAGTGAGATACTTTCTCTTCTACACTGGCTCACTTCTCTCGCTACTCTTCACCTATTGCTTCTCTGTCTACCTTCTCTGCAGCCTCCTTCACTTCTTCTTGACTGGTATGAACACTATCGGTTCTTCCCTCCAACTAGTTGATTCCTTCAACCAGGTTCTCCCTCTTTCTCACTCACTTCTCTCAGATGCTCATTGAGCACTTGGCTGATTTTCTCTTTCTTGCAGAAGTATCCCACTTCGTATTAGCACTATGATCTTCTCTTTAAGTAGCAGTGAACAATATCTTTGGCCTTCATACTTACTGTAAAGCGGAAAAATCGAACCCTAGTCATTCTCCCCTCCCCAACTCCAAGGAGAGAGAAGGGAGAGTCACTAGGGTTGATGGTTTTCACTTAGGAGAGACTTTACATTCAAAAGAGGGGTTGAAACCCGCAAGATCCAATCCCACGCAATGCAAGATTGGATTCTATATGAGTTTCAAGGGTTGTGACATCAAGGATACCCTCTTTTGTAAAGAATGTAGATAGAAAGATTGAACTAGGAATGCATGTAAAGTAGGAAAGATTCACTTATAAACAGAGATAGGGATATGGGATGAAGCTGCGGACCTGGAATTAGCAGTAAAATGTCAAGACGGTGCTGTTCTGCAAATTTGAGCGAAAGTTGACGGGACGATGGCGCCCGGCGTGCACACGGTCCTCCGAAAAATCCGCGAAATGAAGGGGGATCTGTTTGTCTCTGCACAAGGATTCTAGATCTTCAATTACAGCTGTGTACCTGCAACCTACACATAGAAAAGAGAGGATGATTGGGGGGTTAGGGATGAGGGGTTTTCCTTTAGGTCAAACCCCAGTTTTGGAATTAACCAAGAAATGAGAATGCTGTAAATGTAAATGTTTGTAATGTAAACAAGTACTGATACCTTGTTGTAAGAATGTTTGTATTCTTACATGCGAAGGTGTAATGTATGTAGTATGTTGTATGTTGTATGTGATCTCCTCTTCAATGGTTGAATCCTTGTCTTTAATGCAACACCTAGCCTTGAATGGAGACTTAGAATGCTCAATTGCTTGAAGGAATGCTTGAATGCTTGAATGCTTGAATATCGCTTTCGCCTTTTGTTCTTTCTTATTTCCTCTTTTTGACCTCTTCAAATGGGAGAGGAAATGTAGTTTATATACTTGTCAATTAGGGCTAATAGACTGATTTTCCCGACCTTGGGCCGACCAGGAAACAATATTTTCCAATTTGCAAACTTAAAGACCCGAAGCCCCAAAAGAGACCGGGCCCAAAATAGGGCCAGGGACCAGGGCGCTGGGTGCCATGGTCCTGGGGGACCAGGACACTGGGTGCCCTAGTCTTGAAGGACCAGGGTGCTGGGCGCCATGGTCCCACCTCCCGGGACAGCAGGGTGCAAGGAGGATCAAGCCAGGGTGCTGAAAAATGCAGTTTTTGATGTCATGAACAAGTTTCGGGGTCTCCATTTAGGTTCCGTGTTGCATCACCATTGTGAAGACCCAAATGTAGTCAAAATTGCAAGTGTCGCAATTTTAGGATGCTACATTTAGCCCCCACTTTAGCGGGAGTATAAGCGTACGCTCATACTTCCGGTAAAGTACAAGGAAACAACATTGAAAAACTTTCACCACGTCAAGGAGGAAAGATACACCAAGCCCCCAGTGGACTAAGGATCTTACGACTTCGATTGACAAAGTAAAAGGGAAGATCACGAGGGAGAACCATGACTGTCAGTAGTAAGGTTCCCTCACTATGAGTCATGCAAGAAAGATATCAAAAATTTTCAAGGCAAAGCTAAATTTGTCAAGAAATTTTCAAGTATCTTGAAAAGATATGAACGGGATGTATGCCCCCCTACGTTAAAGCGATCGCACATGCCTCATCGGGGGTGATTGCTTTAAGGTAGTGATACATATAAGAAATGAGAAAGGAGAATGTTATCACAAGGATTTAGCCCCCAAGTGTGAGATAAGCCCAAGGATAATAGACACAAAATACAAAGCACAAGGTGACTTCGCTTTCCTCGGGGTCAGTATGCTGTATGATAATTCATGTATATCATATGTATGTATGCATAATTGTTCTCCATTCCCCAATCAAGGAAGGTCACCTAGAAGAAGGGAACACATGTGTCTTTTGAGTCAACATGAGAGAGACCAAAAGAGATCTCAATGTTTTGCATCGTCCTCAAGTAGACAACACTAAGGACAACAAATAGAAGAATGAGAATAACACATAGAAGAAATAACAAAAGAGAGGAGGAGAGAGTCTGCTATGCTAATGAACTAGTCTAGCACGTCATCTACCCCCCGATCTTGCTGATCAATATTTTGGGAAGGTAGGAAACACTCTAGAGGAGGAACATCCAACACAGCAGATGGAGCTATCACAAGATCCAAACAAGGGCTATGTTCATACCCCATGCCACTTTGTTCTTGTCTAGGAGCTAGGATAAGTGCTTTAGAAAATTCGTTAGATAGATGGTTATCAACATCAACATATTCATATTCACTATCAGAATGAACAGGAGTAACATTTTCATCATGAACAACATTTTCATCTATATCATCATCAAGATTTATAAAAATAGGATCTTTAACTCGCACAGGATCAAGACCATCATGCATCTTATGTTTAGGAGATTTCGGCTCAATCGTCAGCTGAGGAGAAAATGGAATAATATTAGTTGAAGGTGTTTTTGGGGATTGCAAAATTTGAGAAGCAGCTGCCTGAGCTCTAAGATGACGCTTTCGTCGGCGTTCACGTGCAGAACGATTTCGTCCAGTCTTAGTAGGAAGTTGAGAAGATTGAGGAGGAGGAATGTTCTCATCCTTTTCACTTGGGTGTTTAGGTTGTGGTCTCTTAGGTTGAACAATAGGAGAAGAGGAAGGTCTCTTCTCTCCATAAGAGGAAGGAGGAGGAACTGCTCCATATAAGGGAGGAATATTTGGTTTAGGAAGGAGACCAAGTCCATCATGACGAGGAGGTGTAGGTCTACTTTTAGGAAGTTTATTAGATATAGGCATAGTCACATCCATAGGGATGGGTTGGGAATCTTCTTGAGGAAAGACATTAGTTTTATCTTTCAAAGGAAGAAATTCCTTCTCAAGAATGATAGGAATGTCAAGTCTGGGTGTTCTAGGTTCACTTAGAGATAGGATCATATCTTTTTTCCACTTTTGATAAGATTTAAAAAGATGATCACTTCGCGGAGGAAGAGATTGGAATTGTTTAGGCCAAAAATAATCAATAGGAACGCTAGAAGTTCTTTCAGCTGGTTTAAATAGACTATGATTGATAGTAACAACTTCACCATTATGGGGAAATTTCAAACACTTGTGAATCGGAGAAGCAATAGCTTTCATGGAAGATAGCCAAGGATAGCCTAGCTTCACACGAAATTGTTCGGATGTTGGAATAATAGCAAAGTCCACATCAACGGATTTGTTATGGACCTCAATAGGTAATGTAATAGAACCAATTGCAGGAGAAGAAAATGCATCAAATAGTTTCACAACCACATTTGTTTCATCATAGATCACTTGATTCAATTGCAAAGTAAAAAGAAATTCTTCAGTAATGATATTAACCATACAAGAAGGATCAATAAGCACTCCACGGCAAGGTGTATTCTTGACTTTTGCAACTATATATAAAGGACCATCAGGTGCCCTGATAGTTTCACTAGAATCAAAGGTGATGGAAGGTTCTTTAGGGATTTTCTGCTGCTCTACAAAGTTAATCACATTCGGAATCATAGACACAAGATCATCAGGTGAGACAGAGGAATCAGTAGTATCAATCACATTAGAGGTATGAGAAGGTAATGGATCAGTAAAAATCTTAAGATTTTGGTTAGGAGGAGCTACAGATGTATTGCCTTTAACATTCACACCAGAAATAGAGATAGTATTATTATCAATCAAATCTTGAATTTTACCCTTTAAAGCAAAACATTTTTCAGTATCATGCCCAGAATGATGATGAAATTGACAAAAAGATTTGTTATCAAAATAGGGTGAGTTAATCTTTGCAGGGTCTATTTGCCTTATAGGAGGAAGAGTAAGCACATTTTGTTCCAATAACTTATTCATAATACTATGCAATGATTCATTCAAAGGAGTAAACTTTCTTTCTTTCTTGAAAAACTTAGAAATAGGAGGCACACCTGATGCCGCATTCACATTGTTGTTGATGATGTTTTCATTGAATTTAATGGACTCTCTGTTCGGTTTAAACTTCCCAAATGGTTGTTGACTACTATCACCCTTATCACTCAGAGCCATAGGATTTGCTTTTTCCATTTGACTCACAGTCAGTTGATAATTGTGAAGAGTTGCGCACAACTATTGGAAAGAAGTAAACTCAGAAAATAGAAGTTTTTCTCTAATATCTTTTTGTAAATTAGAAATAAAGATTCTTTGAATATCATTGTCAGGCACTGGAAAAGAAATTTGAGCATACAAATGCTTATATCTACCAATGAAATCAGTCACTTTTTCTTTAACACCTTGTTTACAATGCATTAAATCAATCAAATTAACTTTAGGACTTATATTGTTTTGAAATTGTTGAATGAAAGCATTTGCAAGTTGTTCAAAAGAAGTAATAGAATAAGAAGGCAACGAGCAATACCATTGTAGGGCTTTATCTCTTAATGTTCTAGTAAACAGTTTTGCAAGCAACCTTTGGTCATAAGCAAAATCAGTACATATTGTTTGAAAGGTCTTAACATGTGTTAGAGGATCACCCTTACCATTATAAAGCTCCAAATGCAGAATTTCAACATGTTTAGGGGGGATAGCTTGAACAATGTCAAGAGAAAGTGGGCTCACAACATCGAATGTGGGCACACTAAACTTAGATTGATTCATAGAGGCAATTTGTTGCTATAAAGAAGAGACAGTTTGTGCAAGATTGTTAATGGTCACTTTAGTCGAAGAGTTCATATTAGACGTGTTAGATTGTGATGGAGGTGTTATGTTATTGAAAGAAGGTAGAGAGTAAGGTGGTGGGACACTATGATAGTTAGTCATAGGAATGGAAGGGTTAAATGAATTGCCCCCTTGTGTCATGTTCATTGTTGGAGATATAATAGGGACACTCATTGAAGGAATGAATGAAGAAGTCGGATTGAATGGAGGAAGAGGGTTGATTGAAGAAGAAGGATTGCCCCCATGACTTGTGATCATAGGAGGAATGTCTTGTATTGAAGTAGTCATTATGTTTGATGTAAAAGTAGGTATACTAGCAATAGAAGTTGTCAAAGGAATAGAATGATTAACTTGAGTAGGAGGTTGTGTATAACCTAAAGTTTCGGCACAAATTTTCATAGGCATCACATTCAAATCCACAATGTGTGCAATACCACGCAAAATATCAATTCCATTCTTATCACTTTGAACCATACGTTTTAGACCCTCAATTAAAGGAAGAGCTTGACTATCGGGGTATTCTTGAGACATCCATTGTTGAAAATCATCAAATTGGTTATCCAATTTTGAAAGTTGTTCTACAGAAACCTCATGGAGAGCTTCTTCATCATTAAGAGGATTAGAGGAATTACCCATGTCCTCGTTAAAAAGGCCATTCAAATTAGGTTCCATCTCCTTGGTAATTACACCTTGGAAAGACTTAATTCTAAGGCTTCGTCTAACGGGAATAGTGTAAGTAGGGCTTATTGTTGTAAAACTCATGCACTAAAGAGAGAGAGAAGATTTTGAATTTTAGAGGTAGCAAATTTCAATAAAATCAGCCAATCTCCTAGATTTAAGCTGTTAAATGCAATCAGGACAATCTCCCGAAATTTCAGAAAAAAATGTCCGGGACCGTGGCGAACGGAGTGCACACGGTCCTCGCAACTTTTTTCAAAATTTTCAGGGATGAAAGTTATGATGATTTTAAAGCTAATCTGAAAAAATTGAGTGATTTTATGATCTGTAGATAGGCCAAATTAAAGTTGCAATCTCAAAATTGAACCCTACCAAGATTGTTGAAAAATGCAAAATTTGAATTTTGAAAAAGAGAGGGAAACTGAAATTTTGAATTTTATGATTTTAGAGGGAATGCTGAAAGCAATGCAAGTTTTGAAATTTAAAAGTTGACTCGATTTCATGCAAAATTCAAATTTGAAAGTGGAAATCAAAGTTGTTGCAATTAAACACTTAATTTCAAATGTCACAAACTACAAAAATTTGAATAAAACACTGAAATTTTGAATGAATGCCAACACACTTTTCAGATTTAGGACAGTAAGAAACACAATTTTGATACAAATTTCAATTTCAACAATTTTTGAATGATTAGAAGCCTCAATCCAAGCAAGCGCTAGGCCAACTTTAAATTTAATTTTGAAAGTGTTAAAATTGATAAAATCAACCAAGATTCTGGATTTTAGCAGAAAAATACAGTAAGATCTAGCTCCCGAAATTTCAGAAAAAATGTCGGGGACGAGGGCACTCGGGGTGCACACGGTCTTCGCAACTTTTTTCCAAATTTTCAGGGATGAAAGATATTGTGATTTTATTGCGGAATCCAAAGTTACAGCCGATTTGGAGGTGTTTTGATTAGTGAAATTATCAGTCAAAGGTTGAATCAAGAAGGTCTTAAAAATTAGGGTTTTGACATTTAACCACTTAATTTTCAGAATTAAAGCACAAATATGAATTGACAATTTGCAATAGAAGGGTAGATCTGAAACAAGCATTAACAATTAAACATTTCACAAGTTTAATTACTAAAAAGAAAATTCTTAGGGTTTTTATGCAACCAACCCCTAAAATTTGCAAAAGATCAAACATGGAAATGTAATTAAGGAAGCAAAATTTTCAGATCTAACCATGAATAATCAGAATGAGGATGTTCACGTCGGGTTCACCAAAATGTAAAGCGGAAAAATTGAACCCTAGTCGTTCTCCCCTCCCTAACTCCAAGGAGAGAGAAGGGAGAGTCACTAGGGTTGATGGTTTTCACTTAGGAGAGACTTTACATTCAAAAAAGGGGTTGAAACCCACAAGATCCAATCCCACGTAATGCAAGATTGGATTCTATATGAGTTTCAAGGGTTGTGACATCAAGGATACCCTCTTTTGTAAAGAATGTAGATAGAAAGATTGAACTAGGAATGCATGTAAAGTAGGAAAGATTCGCTTATAAATAGAGATAGGGATATGGGATGAAGCTGCAGACCTGGAATTAGCAGTAAAATGTCGAGACGGTGCTGTTCTGCAAATTTGAGTGAAAGTTGACGGGACGATGGTGCCCGACGTGCACACGGTCCTCCGAAAAATCCGCGAAACGAAGGGGGATCTGTTCGTCTCTGCACAAGGATTCCAGATCTTCAATTACAACCGCGTACCTGCAACCTACACACAGAAAAGAGAGGATGATTGGGGGGTTAGGGATGAGGGGTTTTCCTTTAGGTCAAACCCCGGTTTTGGAATTAACCAATAAATGAGAATGCTGTAAATGTAAATGTTTGTAATGTAAACAAGTACTGATACCTTGTTGTAAGAATGTTTGTATTCTTACATGAGAAGGTGTAATGTATGTAGTATGTTGTATGTTGTATGTGATCTCCTCTTCAATGGTTGAATCCTTGTCTTGAATGCAACACCTAGCCTTGAATGGAGACTTAGAATGCTCAATTGCTTGAAGGAATGCTTGAATGCTTGAATATCGCTTTCGCCTTTTGTTCTTTCTTATTTCCTCTTTTTGACCTCTTCAAATGGGAGAGGAAATGTAGTTTATATACTTGTCAATTAGGGCTGATAGACTTATTTTCCCGACCTTGGGCCGACCAGGAAACAATATTTTCCAATTTGCAAACTTAAAGACTTGAAGCCCCAAAAGAGACCGGGCCCAAAATAGGGCCAGGGACCAGGGTGCTGGGTGCCATGGTCCTGGGGGACCAGAGCGCTGGGCACCATGGTCCCACCTCCCGGGACAGTAGGGTGTAAGGAGGATCAGGCCAGGGTGCTGAAAAATGCAGTTTTTGATGTCATGAACAAGTTTCGGGGTCTCCATTCAGGTTCCGTGTTGCATCGCCATCGTGAAGACCCAAATGCAGTCGAAATTACAAGTGTCGCAATTTTAGGACGCTACACTTACAAGCTTATTTTCCCATCAAATCCTAATTTAAAATTTGGGTGATTAGGGTTTCCTCACCATCTACGAGGCAAGCCAAATCCAATCAGATCTTGCACAATCTTATCACCTTGATGTCGATTTGTTCATCTCTGCCATTTTCGCACCTTCTAAAACACGTTTTCCAGATATGGGAAACACGATCCTTTTTCTTGACCTACATCTGTCAAACTACTATTAATACCTTTGATGTTTCCTTCTCGAGGTATTCTTTCAATCCAATCTTCTTGCTTCAATCCAGGTGCCAACAACTCCCTGATTCTGCTCTGTCATTTGTTCTTCCTTATGCCACGCACATTAGATCCAATCCACAAATCACGGGATCCATAATTAATGCACACCTGTTGAGATACCTAACTCAACACTGCACATCTCCAACCTTTGCAAGCTTGCCACTTTGAAACCATGTGGCATTCACATCAACCAACTACTGACTTGGCTCTTCAAGTTGGTCTAGATAGGATCACCAACCAAACACCCTACCGGTGCCTTTTCTCTATCGGTCTACTAACCCTGCCAGTATCTCTCATTATATCAGTTAACTCTTCATGTCTACACTTTGCTTGAGCTATCGGTGAACCATCTAAACTAGTCTCCAGAAATGTATATCCAAAGTGTGCTCATTCTATAGAGTGAGAGTCTTCTGGATCTGCACCTTGTTCATATTACCGGTGGACTTACATACCAATTATCACTCTTGGTGACACCATGTCATCAACCTTCACAAGAATCCATCTTCTTTCAATAAGGTCAGATTCCTATGTTTGCATCTACTCAGCCTTTCTTCCTGATCAATGTTGTTCCTTCCTTTACCAGTTTGTCAAGGTGACAAACACTTCACACTTCCTCTATACTGGCATCTCAATCATTCCTTCTCTTTTGGTTTAGTGCATAACCTTGATCTCATGCACTTAGGGCATTCCTTCAATTCACCAGTAGATCTGATGGGAGCACACTCACTATCAGTCATGCTTCACATGATGACTACATCTTTAACCAGTGGGAGTCTTGTTGTTCTGCAACCTTACAGCATACCGCTTCATTCTTCTCTTCCAGTGCTGATGTGATTCAGTTAACATTCCGCCTCTTCATCACAAACAAACACTCAAACACCTTGTCCATTTGATATACTCTCCTAACCTTACCGGTGTTCTACAATATAAGGTGATATCCAAGGTATCACATCCTGTACTTCTCCATAGTAGGTGTTGCACATACACATCTTCTACCGGTGGTCATCCCATACTGGTTGACATCAATGACAACACAATGCCAACAATCTCCCCCTTTGGCATTGATGTCAACACATGTAGTATCTGGCATACTAAAAAATCCTTGTCCCCCTTTGACAACAATGGCAAAGGGAACTGTCCGTATATTATTTCTCTTTGTATGCACTAGTCACTGACATAATACTTTCTCCCCCTTTGTCGTCATTTGATGTTACACTTCCTTTGATACCATTTGTTGTCTTGTCACCGGTTGTTACATCTTCTCAAGTCATAGCACATGAGATGGGGAACTTAACCATCAACTGACACCAATTGAGTATGCAGGTTTGAAACCATTTGAACTCATTTTGATGTGTCAGTGAATACTGTTTACCTATCAGTCAGCCTGCAATACCTCTACAATTTCCATCTCCTATAGTTAGGGTAGTGAACATTCTTACTAGTTCAATCAAGATAGCTCTACATCACCAACACTTGAACTCCCCCTGAGTCATACATCTTAGGTTCTTATCTCTGATTAGGTATAGTACTGGGACTCCAATCTTCTCCATATACTGGTTTAGTTGTGCATATGTGATCATCAGAGGATCCTTCAACTCCATTGTATCCACCACAACCTATGACATGATCCTGGATTTACACAATGCTAGGTAATGTTATCATCATGCCATAAATCAAACCAGTTAGCCCAAATGCATGCACTCCTTCATGAACAACCATGGGGCCAATATATGTCATTCAGGTCTTTTTCAATACCACCTGAGACATGAACTCCACATTCCATGCTACCAAGGTTATTGCAATGATTTCCAACTTCATTGTCTTATATAACCTATTTTGCATTCATGTCGGTAACATCCTGCACATACCGTTTAACATCTAATGACAATTGTTAATCTCCACTTATTGACACATGTAGTAGTGATCCATCACTGATCCATACGTGTGTAGTTAAGGCAGCCTCTACACACACTTATCTTTTCATTTCCATCCTTCATACCGGCAACAACATGTTCTTCCATGTTGCCTTCTTCACTGAGGGGGTGAATGATAATTACAATGTGCTACTCCCCCTAAGATCTTGCATCTCCTTTAGGCCTTAGGAGATATCACCTGTGCATTAAATGCACAATTCTGGTCCATAATCCTATTCACCTGCTTCTTTCTCCATGTTTGCCTAGTCTCATTCTTCTTCCCATTTTCAGGCTTGGGAGCAGGTCTCTCCTTCTTCTGCTGATGAGTCCTTCCATTTCTTGACTCTGCATCATAGCCATAAGTAGTGCTATAGTATGATACAAAATCCATCCCAACTTCATGTTTGGGGAATCTCTTTACATACCGGCTCGCCCTTCTTCCTTCGATCATGTCATTTTGGCAGGTTACTAGTTTCTTTGTATTCCTTGATTTTGCAGGAGCATTTTTCCTCTTGTTCCAAACTGGTCTATATTGCTTGTATCTTCTGTAACTACTTCCATGTAGAGCATGATTATTCCACTGGTTGTTGTAGGATTGCAAGTTCTTACTCCTGCAATCATAACTTCTATGGCTAGGTCTATTGCAGTTAAAGCATACAACATTAGCCATACCAGAAGAGGGGGTATGAAAGCTTCTACCTCTAGATGCATTATGCTCATATGCATAAAATCTATAGCCATCTGATTTATTATTCCTAGGAAGAACACTCTATCTATTCCTAGACCTCATTTTACATTCTTTTTCCCTATGGACATAACCTTTGCATCCAAACTTATTCTCCCAAACATGAGGTATTCTTACCAGTTTGGCATCTACATTTTTCTTTCTCTGGGAATGGATCTAGGGTTCTCCATTCTTTACAGATCTTTCATTTGTTCTCTTCTTCTGCCATGCTTGTCTTGACTTGGTGGAAGCATCATTTCTTTGTCTTCTACTAGTAGGAGGTCTTCTCCTATTCATGCTACCGGTAATGTTGTCTTCCCACATCTTTCCTTTTCCTTCCAGATTTGCATTGTTTCTCCATGTAGCACTAGTTTTCCTCTTCATTTCTTCACCGATTGGCATTAGGTCAACCTTCTTTCTTGGAGTATCTTTATGGGAGGTCTCCTTGCTTGTGGAGCATTCACCAGTAGCATATCCCGATCCTCTAGTATCCTTGGAATTTTTTTGCTTGCTTAACATTTTGTCCAAGGCCTCAGAACTACTATCGTACCAGATCCTTATCTTGAGTTCATTTTGATATTTCTCAAGGTCTTTCTTGAGATTCTCCATCTCTTCCTTTAGCTTCAGACACTCTTTTTCCTTTGTTTCTACTACTAGTTGGAGATCCTCACATCTTCTCTCATTATCATCAAAGAATGATTTCAACTCACCAATCAATCCTTTTGCCTCTTCAAGTTGAGATGTCAATATGTAGATATTTTTATTTGATTCTTCAAGGCATATTCTCAACCGACTGCATTCATCATGAACTAAATCCTTGTAATTCTTAAAATCTTTTCTAACACTTTACAGCTCATCTAGTGTACTAATCAGTTCACATTCAAGATCTACTTTGGCTTCATCTTCATCATCACTCCCAAACACATCTTGGCAGTGGGGTCTATCAACCTTGTCACACTATGATGTGTGTGCATCACTTTCTGTCTCTTGTTCCATAAAGAGATGAGTTTCCTCTTCATCAAAACTGCAAAAACTAATGGATCTTCTATCAACACTTCCACATGTTTCAACATTGTTGTTATTTATGCTTCCATAATCCGATTCAGTGGTGCATGGCTCATTTCCATAAAGCATCTTCAGTCTATCCCATATACTCTTTGTTGTTTTGCATTTGTCCACCTATGAGGAGACATCACCAGTGTGCCCACTGAGTATAGCCTTCATGGCTTCTTCATTACATAAGAATCTTCTTTATTCTTCAGTGCCAATGGGGGGACATACATTTCTTAGGAGACCATTTACAACTGCCATCTAGACATCATAACCTATGGTGGACAGGAAGACTTCCATTCTGCAACTCCAAATAGCATAGTTTGAACCATCAAACATTGGAGCAGGGATTAACACTAAACAAACCATTGTGTCCTTAGGCTAGAGTCTACCCAAGTTGGAGAACACTCTTCTAACTGGGAACCTAGGCTCAGATACCAATTGTTAGACACAATGCACCACTCAGAGGGGGAGGGGGTGAATAAGTGGTTCTCTTGCTTATTCTATTTAGCAATTCTATGAGAGCATATCAGTTGATAGATCTAACTCAATGCCGACTTACCGATTAGTTGGAAGACTAACACAAAAGCAATCACACAAGGGATATCTCATAACACTAGCATATATGAGGAAAACCCAAGATGGGAAAAACCTCGGTGAGCAATGTTGTTGGAGTCTACTACTCCAATCCAGCCTCATAATGAGAAATGTTGTTACAAAGTTTAGGGCACAAACCCAAGGAGCACCAACCCCTGCACTGAGCTACAACTCAATGAACACTAAGATAACTTTAATTATAAAAGTATTTTTCTTGTTACAAGTGAATCTTGCAACCTTGTCATATATCTTACTCTGTCGGTGAGATACTTTCTCTTCTACACTGACTCACTTCTCTCATTGCTCTTCACCTGCTGCTTCTTTCTCTACCTTCTTTGCAGCCTCCTTCTCTTTTGCTCGGCCGGTATGAACACTATCGGTTCTTCCCTTCAATTGGTTGATTTCTTCAACTAGGTTCTCCCTCTTTCTCACTCACTTCTCTCAGATGCTCATTGAGCACTTGGCTGATTTTCTCTATCTTGTAGAAGTATCCCACTTCGCATTAGCACTATGATATTTTCTTTAAACAGTAGTGAACAATCTCTTTGGCCTTCATACTTATAGGCTCATTTTCTTGCCAAATACCAATTCAAAATTTGGATGGTTAGGGTTTCCTCACCATCTATGAGGCAAGTCGAATCCAATCAAATCCTGTACAATCTGATCACCTCGATGTCCATCTGTTCATCTCTGCCATTTACGCGCCTTCTCAAACACGTTTTCTAGATATGGGAAACACGATCCTTTTTCTCGACCTACATTTGTCAAATTGCTATTAATACCTCTGATGTTTCCTTCTCGAGGTATTCTTTCAATCTGATCTTCTTGCTTCGATCCAGATGCCAACAACTTCCCGATTCTGCTCCGTCGTTCGTTCTTCCTCAAGCCACGCACATCAGATCTGATCCACAAATCACGAGATCCATAATTAATGCACACCTGTCGAGATACCTAACTTGACACTGCACATCTCCAACCTTTGCGAGCTTGCCACTTTGACACCATGTGGCATTCACATCAACCAACTACTGACTTGGCTCTTCAAGTCAGTGCAGATAGGACCAGAGACCAAACACCCTACTGGTTCCTTTTCTCTACCAGTTTACTAACCCTACTGGTATCTCTCATTATACTGGTTAACTCTTCATGTCTGCACTTTTCTTGAGTTGTCGGTGAAACATCTAAACTGGTCTCCATACATGTATATCCAAAATGTGCTCATTCTACAAAGAGAGTCTTCTGGATCTACACCTCATCCATATTACCGGTGGACTTACATACCGATTATCACTCTTGATGATACCATGTCATCAACCTTCACAAGAATCCATCTTCTTTCAGTGAGGTCAGATTCCTATGTTTTCATCTACTCAGCCTTTCTTCATGATCAATGTTGTTCCTTCCTCAACCGGTTTATCAAGGTGACAAACACTTCACACTTCCTTTGTACTGGCATCTCAATCATGCCTTCTCTTTTGGTTTAGTGCATAAGCTTGATCTCATTCACTTAGGGAATTCCTTCAATTCACCAGTAGATCCAATGAGAGCACACTCACCATCGGTCATGCTTCACATGATGACTGCATCTTCAACTGGTGGGAGTCCTATTGTTCTGCAACCTTACAGCATACCGGTTCATTCTTCTCTTCTAGTTTTTATGTGATTCAAATAACATTCTGCTTCTTCATCACAAACAAACACTCAAACACCTTGTCCATTTGACATACTCTCCTAACATTACCGGTGTTCTACAACACAAGGTGATATCCAAGGTATCACATCCTGTACTTCTCCATAGTAGGTGTTGCACATACACATCTTCTACTAGTGGTCATCCCATATCGGTTGACATCAATGACAACACAATGCCAACAAAGCTCTATATTGATGTTTAGTTGATGTTTGAAGTAGAACTAAAGTGGATCTTATCAGGCACAGAGGTGCTATATGCAGATCAACTACCTATTGTTTCGTAACAGTTACAACAGTCTAAATCCCTTAACGGGGTAGGTCCTAACAAGCCTGAATGTGTAAATCCGTTAACCGGGTAGTTCTTTAATTTGGGTTTAAATCCTCTAGCAAGGTTACTCCTAATAGGGTAAAGCTCCTAACATGGCTAAGTTGTAAAATTACCTCACTGAGTGACTCCTAACAGAAATTTCTCTTAACCGGGCACCATTGTTGTATGACCTTAACCAGTCTGATCTCATACTGTAGTTAGTGGATCTTGTGGGTACTAATTCCCACTATGGTTTTTCCCATTCGGGTTTCCACGTAAAAAATATTTGTGTTATGAGTTGCATGTCTTATTTGGTGCTAGCTTATATGGTTATCTTTCTTGCATGCCTACTGATTTTAAAGTTGCTAAGATGTGTAATCATATTTATATTATTTTTACTTGCACTGATTCATCCCCCCTCTTACTAAAGAATTGGTTAATGCTAATGAGATACTACTAAATTCAACAAGAGCTCTATTATGCTTGATGAACATATCCATTCACAAAGGTAGAAAGGTGAGACACAAGGCTTGGGATACACTAATTTTGAAAAGGAGAGCCTTTCGGTACCAAGGACACCTTGTATGAATGTAAATCTGCACCTAAGGCAAAGAAGGACACCGGTAAGAAACCCTACAAACCAGTATGCTTCAATTGTCATAAGGTAGGTCATACTGTTAATGTTTGTAGAAGAAAATCTAGTTCTTTTGAAGGTTATAGGTCTAATGCTTATGAAGGTTATAAGCCTAGTACCTTTAATGGTTATTGCTACACTTGCAACAAGTATGGGCATAGAGATGTTGAGTGCAGGTCTGGTATGAATAATCATATATCTTTCATGAATAAAAGACCTAATGATGTATGGTAGAGATCTTTCAATGACTGGAGATACCCTACTTGGCAGAGACCATATGTGAACCAGTCTAGTCCTTATGAGATGGAGTATAGATATATTGCAACTTGCTCAATTTGTCAGAAATTTGGACATGTTGCTATGAATTGTAGAAGAAGAACTGGTAGAGGCAATGTTGTACCTTGGAGAGCATCTGGTATGGCATGTTTTCATTGTCACAAACTAGGACACATTGATAGGTTTTATGGAGCAAGGATGAATCAACCAATAAATCAGTCTACTGACTGGAAAGGGAAGAAGAAATTTGATTTGGAAGAGACCAAAGCAAAGATGAACAAGATCTAGAGAAAGAAGATTGATGACAAACCATCTGAAGACCCCATTTCTTCACCTAGTGTGGAGAATACATCACCGATAAACTAAGTTGTTATAAAGTTTAGGGGGAGCCTATTGTCAAATCTATTTTTGGAACCCCTATATGATGTGCGATTAGTCAAATCTACATACTTTGATGGTTTATGCTATTAAGAATTAATTTTGTGTTGTAATCGATAGGTTTGATGTGATATGAGAATTAGTAGTGAGTATTAGGGTTGAACTATGATTAGGGTAAGTTCAACCGGGTATAGCATTTAATGCAATAGATATTAAGTAAATAAAAGGAATTTTTTGAGTGTTATTTTTCACCTAGCATTCTCAAGAGTACTTGGAGAGTGAATGAAACAGAGAAAGAGCTTGTGATTACTGTATTGGCGAATATTGATAGCAGAATGAAGAAATTTGTGAAGTGAATTGATGAAGTGTATTCAGACCGAAAAGTGCAAAAACCCTAGCTGCAAAGGTTGAAAAGGTATTTATCCAAGAATATAAGTCTATGTTTGATATTCTGAGATGGATACACCACACTTTGTTGATATTAATGAAAGGCCTCAACCTGAATTCAAAAGGCATCCACATAAATCAATTGAAACCGATCCTATTGGAGACCTATCTAGCATACCGTATGGTGTGTTTCATGTTGAGGATGTTAGATCCTATATACATTGTCAACTAGAGGATTTGGGAACATTTACAATCTATAACCAATTCCGAACACTATGTGATAATCAAGGTGTATTAAAGGATCAATTCTGAAGGGTTGTCGACAAGGGTTTTCACCATGCGCTGAAATTTATTGATGAATTCGAAGAAGATCATATTTGGTATGTGTTGAGTAGGATACATGACCAGTTTATGTGGCTTGATCAACCACATAAGATTATAAAGGAAGCAATTCATGTTGTCACTGGATTGTCTCCCACTGGTGAGGTTCCTATGTTAAAATCAATCTCGTAGGATGATGTAGTTAAACTAGCAAAGTCTAAATGGGATGGTCGAGAAATGATGATAAATGAGATTGAAGACCCTGAGGTGAAATTCGCATCCATGGTTATCAGATATAGGGTTTATCATTCAAGCAAAACAAATAGCATTCCCGAAGCTGCAATTCAAACACCTTACCGAATGATAAAAGAAAATGCAGATTATGATCTTGCCGAAGCATCGAGGACCTAGTTGATATTGAACCTGGAATCAACTAAGAAGGACAAAAGGTAAAAATTCAAATTTGGTCAGTTAATCATCGGTCTATTTTTCTACTTTTAGAACTCATTTCCCGATATTAGTGATATACAATGGTCAATGATACACCGCCAATGTTACAGATCAAGAACAACACAAGATAATTGGTAATGAGTTTGCAAAGGTAATTTGGGGATATTTTAAATATTTTTAAAAGAGAATGCATGAAGGAGAAAGGATACCAGAATAGGTTGTTAAAAGATATGACGATACTATTTGTTTCATGATGGACATTGACACATGTCAGATGGAGGCAGCTAACCCTAGGACATCATGGGTGATGTTGATGGGTTATGAAGTTGAAGTAATATTTTGATTGCTTATGATGATCATTTACTTGCACAACCAGTAGACCCCAATGCAACCAAGTTTGGAACATTTAAAGAGAAATCTATTGAGGTGCATTATGATCCTCCCAAATCGGTGATTGCGAATAAGGTAAGAAAAGAAGTAAAACAATTTGTTGTTGAACATGGATTCACTAAAGAGGCAATTGTAGAGTGGTGCAGGAGCACCCTTCCAAGCTCTTCCTCCTTCTTTGTTTTGTTGGTGTTATGCTTCTTTATGAAGCCATTGTACGTACAATAAGAGCCATGTGCTCATAGATCCTAGTTAGGGTTCTAGTTGAGATCTTAGGGTCATGAGTCAAAGTTGAGTAATTTTGGAAATAGAAGGTATGTGTGCCTTAGAGGTGTTTAGGGGTCCTTAATAGTATGTGGATGTCCTTAGGATAGCCCAAAATAGGCCTAGGAGTCATGAAATGCAACATATGGAAAGTTGCTCAAAAGTTGCATGACAACTTTAAAAAGTTGTCAAGCAACTTTTCCACCATAAGGTCAAAATCCTTATTGTAGTGTGGACAACCCTAATCTAGGCACACCAACTAAGGAGAGGGTAGTATAAGTATTTTCAAACCCTAATTGAATGGGTTGAATGTCAGACATTGTACAGCCCAAGAAAAGTGAATTGACTGTGACTGTTTTGTTGGTTACCAGTCAGTTTGAATGAAGCTACCAAGAAAATTAATGGATTGATTTGCATGAAAAACTATGTGGATTGTCTTCTATGGTGTAAATAATTTCTTTTTGAGTACTTATTTTAGGTTTTGGTTTACCGAAGAAGTGTCTTTGTAAATATTTTGTTAATTGTCTACTCACTATCCAGTTTGGGGCCGGTTTGAGTAAATGGATGCATAACTCCATTCCCCATTGTGGAACCACCATGAAACCATGGGGAATGAGAGTGAAGACCTTGTACTATAGTCCAATGCAAGTAGGGCCCTTGGAAATACAAGGAATGCATTTGAAGACCCATTCTTAAGCGAGACTGGACAGTGCTCGGTTAGGAATGGTTGTTGGTGCAAAGGTCTTGGAGAGCAAGGTTGGATAGAGAAGAGTGCACCCTTTGGAGGAAGTGTTGAGGAATGAGAGAAGCACCATTGGAATGAAGGAGGAGCCTCCAAAAATCTAGAAAAGGTGGCTAAATCACAAAACCCTCACAAAACCCTTGAAAACCCCAAAATTCACCCTAGGCACAGTACAGCCACTTGGAGGCCTAGAAATCCTTGAGCATTTACTAATTGAATGGTAGCCCATTTTGGGATTTTAGGTGGTTTGTGCATCATTTGCAAGAGAGATCCCTAAAAGTCCGAGTAGGAGGCCTAATAAGGGCTCTTCCTTGTAGCCCTATTTTGTAGGAAATGAGCAAAATGGTGGAATCGGTAGAGGGGATGAAGGTTGCAAATTCTTGGGGACACATGAATGGGTGGAAAGCCCATGAATCAAACCTGATATAACCTTGCTAAGACCTAGGAAGGTGTGGAGTAATCCAAGCCCTTATTAGCCATAGTAAGGGGTTTTGAGTCTCATGAGTAGGTGAGACCTTACGAGCAGCATTGCAACTCATTGGTGGGTGGATTGGGAAAGGTCAAGGGATTCCTCAAGTCAAGGAAGTCCTAGAGACCCTAGGGTGTGAAGAGAACACCAGGTGATCCAAGGGAAGGATCCAAGAGCATAGAGTAGGCTAGTCTATCCCATACATCATCCCATCAAATCGGTATCAGAGCCAAGTTAAAGATCTGGTGACCTGTGCATGTCTCTATATACTAGTGAATCAGTAGGGGAGAGCAGGATGGTCACTAATGCAGAGTTGGCTAGGGAAGTAGAAGAGCAGAAGGAGAAAAATATACTCCTTGAAGTTGCTATGAGTGAGATAAGGGATAAACTGCAAGAAGTGGTTGATTAGGGGGCACAAGGACCTAGAGGTGAGGACACCAAGGATAGAGGCAAGAAGGCTATTGACATAGATGATATCATACCTAAACTAGACCCTATAATCTATGAAGAACCTTTTCTAAAGGCCATTAAGGCTTTGAATACAAAATCATTTGAAGGATGGATATTGACACCGTCATGGAATGGATTGAGGGTATGGAGAACCACTTTGAGTGTGAGGGAGTGATAGAGGCTCAAAAGGTTAAGGGGAGCAGCTTTGACATGGTGGAAGTACTTGCAAGAGGAGAGAATCAGCATGGGAAAGTTACCTATTGCCAATTGGAAGGCCATGGTGAGTAAGATCAAGGAGAACTACTTGCCAGAGGATTATGAAGTCCAACTTCATAAGAAGAGATAGGGATTGAAGCATAAGGATCTTGATGTGGCCTCCTATATAGAGGAGTTTCAAAAGCTATGTCTTAGGTCCAAGATCCAAGAAGAGGAATCCATTAAAGTGGCTAGGTACTTAAGTGGCCTAAAGTGGAACATTCAAGAGGAGATAAGCCTATGGACTCCTACCACTGTCCAGAAGTGTCATCAGCTTGTTGCCAAGGCAGAAGAGAGGAATAAAAGGAAGGGAGACTCTAATAACAGGGGTAGAGGCAGAGGTAGAGATCAAATGAATCACCGAGGTGGTTACCCAAGCAAGGCAAATGAACCCAAGAACCAAGGAGAAGCCAAGTTGACTGAGCATAGCAGTGAAGCCAATCTTAGAGGGGGCCATTCTAGAGGAAGAGGTGCACAAGGGGGTCCAAATAGGGGTAGAGGTACTGGTAGGAGTAGTTCCTACTTTGCAACCATGAAATGCTACAACTGTGGACAATTGGGACACCCGGCTTATAGATGCCCTGACAATCCTACCTCATCAAATAGTGGAAAGAGGGTTGCTTATGCCCAAGAAGACACATCAAGCAGCAAGACACCTGAAGTGGACCATATTGAGTTAGAGACTGGAGAAAATCTGATGTTCAATAGAGTCTTGATAAGACAGCCGGTTAAGGATGAACCTAAGCATAGGAGAGCATTGTTTAGAGTGAGATGCAAGATCCTTGGTAAATTTTGCAAGGTGATAGTGGATTCAGGGTCAATTGATAACATTATATTAGATGAGGCAGTCAAGAAGTTGAAACTCACAAGGATACCCCACACTAACCCTTACAAGGTGACATGGTTGAATCAAGGGCAGAGTGTGCTTGTCAATGAGTAGGCTTGGGTAGAGTTCTCTATTGGAGGATACAAGGACAAGATCCTTTGTGATGTGTTTCCCATGGATGCTTGTCATCTACTACTAGGTAGACCCTAGCAATTTGATAGGAAGGTTATCTATGATGGAGAGGAGAATTCCATTTCCTTCAAGAAGGATAGCAAGGCATTTAAGATTCAGTCTTTGACAGAGAATGAAGAAGGAACTTCAAAGACACCTAGTGTCTTATTGGCTACTGTTAAAGAGTTCTTAAACTTGCTACATGGGGAGGAGATAGTGAAGTGTGCCATCTTTGTGAAACCAAAGGAGGAAGAAGATAAGTTGCAGACAGAAGTACCTAAGGAGGTGAGGCAAATGTTACAAGAATATAAGGACATAGTGAGTGATGGAGCACCTGCAACACTCCCACCTAGAAGGTCTATAAGCCATCAAATAGACTTTGTTCCCAGTGCATCCCTACCTAACAAAGAAGCATACAAGCTCACACCTGATCAAAACAAGGAGGTAGCAAGGCAAGTGCAGGAGTTGTTGGATCAAGGACTGATCAAGAAAAGTATCAGCCCATGTGCAGTCCCGGTAGTGTTAGCATCAAAGAAGGGAGGCAAGTGGAGACTTTGCACTGATTCAAGGGCAATCAATAGGATCACCATAAGGTATAGGTTTCCTATTCCTAGAATAGAAGATTTGATGGACTGTTTAGGAGGTGCCATGTATTTTACCAAGCTAGACCTTAAAAGTGGTTATCACTAGATTAGAATCAAGGAGGGTGATGAGTGGAAGACTGCTTTCAAGACCACAGAGGGGTTATATGAATGGCTTGTGATGCCATTTGGACTCACCAATGCTCCAAGCACCTTCATGAGGTTGATGAATGAGGTGTTAAAAGACTTCATGGGCAGATTTGTGGTGGTGTGCCTAGATGACATTCTCATCTATAGCAGAACCAAATAGGAGCACCTTCAGCATTTGAGGTTAGTCTTAGAGAGGTTGCATGAGGAGAAGTTATCCATCAACCTAGATAAGTGTGACTTATTGAAGCAAGAGATAGTCTACTTAGGATTTGTGGTGTCTAAGGGAACCTTGAAGATCGATCCAAGCAAAGTGGAGGCAATCTTGAATTGGCCTGCACCTAGGATAGGGACTGAAGTGAGAAGTTTCCATGGTTTAGCCTAATTCTATAGAAAGTTTGTGAGGAACTTCAGTGGCATATGTGCACCAATCCTTGACACCATAAAAGGAGACATTAAAACTAAGTTCAAATGGACTGAGCAGGTTGATAAAGCATTCCAATTATTGAAGCAAGAAGTAGCCACAAAACCTATCCTACTCCTACCTACTTTTGACAAGCTATTCACATTGGAGTGTGATGCAAGTGGAACTGCAGTAGGGGGTGTGTTGAGTCAAGAAGGAAGACCTGTGGCATTTTTTCAATGAGAAGCTTAATGAAGCAAAGAAGAAGTGCTCAGCCTATGACCTAGAGTTATATGCATTAGTACAGTCTCTAAAGAAATGAAGGCATTACCTACTCCCAAAGGAAGTTGTGGTGTTCATAGACAACCAGGCATTGAGCTACATTAATACTCAAGAGAATCTAAGCAATAGGCATTTGAAATGAATGGAACACCTCCAATCCTTCACCTTCACTATTAAGCATAAGAAGGGGCAACTCAACAAGGTGGCAGATGCTTTAAGCAGGAAGTTGTTGATAGTTCAAGAGCTATAGTTGTAAAGCATGGGAATAGAAGGTTTCAAGGACCTCTATGAAGGAGATGAAGACTTCCCATCAGCTTACAAGGTTTGCAAGGAGTTTGAGAACCATTTCCATGGTGAGTATGTAGATTAAACTCTCCAAAATGGTCTCTTGTTCAAAGGTAATCAGTTGTGTGTGCCAAGAGGATCCATGAGAGAAAACCTCATCCAAGAAAAGCATAATGGCAGTTTAAGTGGACACTTTGGGGTCAAAAAAACCTTGGACTTAGTACAGAGGCACTACTATTGGCCAAAGTTGCCAAGAGATGTGAAAAGATATGTAGAACAATGTGGAGTATGTGAAAGAGCAAAAGGAGGATCAAGTAATGCAGGTCTCTATCAACCATTACCGGTCCCTTATAGGCCTTGGGAATGTATCAGCATGGACTTTGTAGTAGGACTCCCTAAGAAAAAGATAGGTATGGCCAACATCTATGTGGTAGTAGATAGATTTTCCAAGATGAGCTATTTTATTCCATGTAAAACCACACATGATGCTAGCTATGTTGCACATCTCTTCTTTAAGGAGATTGTTAGAATTCATGGACTCCCATTAAGCATTGTTTCACACAGGGACAACAAGTTCATGGGCCATTTTTGGCAAACATTATGGAGGAGACTTGGAACTAACCTCTCATTTAGCTCAGCTTACCATCCACAAACAGATGGTCAAACTGAAGTCATCAATAGGGTGTTAGGCAACTTGTTGAGGTGTTTAACTAAGGAATATGGACAAACATGGGACCTTATCATTCCTCAAGTAGAGTATGCATATAATGACAGTGTGAATAGGACCACTGCTAGAAGTCCTTTTGAGGTTGTGTATGGCAGACATCCAAGAGGAGTATGTGAGTTGAGAGACCTTGGTACTTTGGAAATGAAGAGTGGGCAAGAAGAGGACTTCACTCAAACCATCAAGGAAGTCTAAGAGCAGGTTAAGAAGTCCATCCTTGAATCCACTCACAAACTAAAGACCAAAATGGATGAGAAAAGGAGAGAGGTTCAGTTCAAGGTGGGTGACTATGTGATGGTCCATTTGAGCAAAGCTAGGATGCAAAGTGGTAAGCCTACCAAACTGCAAATGAAGAGGGTAGGACCTTGTAGAATTATGGAAAAATATGGTGAGAACACCTATATGGTTGATCTACCTTTAGACTTAGCCATCTCAATGGTCTTTAATGTTGTTGATCTGATCATGTACAAGGGTGAGATAGAAGGACAGACTGAGAACCAAGCCAAGGTGTTGCAGGACATAGATGTTAATGTCTTACCATAGGTGAAGAAGCTTATAGCAGAGGAGATCTTGGAATCTAGAGTAAAAAAGTCCACCAGAAACCAGGTCTACATGGAACACTTGGTGAAGTGGGCAGGTCAACCAGTATCTGAAGCTACCTGGGTGGAGGAGAGCAAGTTCAAGACACTTGGCATAGACCCGGCTCTCATCTCTTCTTCTATATCTTAGTTGTGTGCAAAGGGGGAGTATGGTGCAGGAGCACCCTTCCAAGCTCTTCCTCCTTCTTTGTTTTTTTGGTGTTATGCTTCTTTATGAAGCCATTGTACATACAATAAGAGCCATGTGCTCATAGATCCTAGTTAGGGTCCTAGTTGAGATCTTAGGGTCATGAGTCAAAGTTGAGTAATTTTGGAAATAGAAGGTATGTGTGCCTTAGAGGTGTTTAGGGGTCCTTAATAGTATGTGGATGTCCTTAGGATAGCCCAAAATAGGCCTAGGAGTCATGAAATGCAACATTGGGAAAGTTGCTCAAAAGTTGCATGACAACTTTTAAAAGTTGTCAAGAAGCTTTTCCACCATAAGGTCAAAATCCTTATTGTAGCATGGACAACCCTAATCTGGGAACACCAACCAAGGAGAGGGTAGTATAAGTATTTTCAAACCCTAATTGAATGGGTTGAATGTCAGACATTGTACGGCCCAGGAAAAGTGAATTGACTGTGACTGTTTTGTTGGTTACCAGTCAGTTTGAATGAAGCTATCGAGAAAATTAATGGATTTATTTGCATGCAAAACTATGTGGATTGTTTTCTATGGTGTAAATACTTTCTTTTTGAGTACTTATTTTAGGTTTTGGTTTACCGAAGAAGTGTCTTTGTAAATATTTTGTTAATTGTCTACTCATTGTCCAGTTTTGGGCCGGTTTGAGTAAATGGATGCATAACTCCATTCCCCATTGTGAAACCACCATGAAACCATGGGGAGTGAGAGTTCAGACCTTGTACTATAGTCCAATGCAAGTAGGGCCCTTGGAAATACAAGGAAGCCATTTGAAGACCCATTCTTAAGCGAGACTGGACAGTGCCCGGTCAGGAATGGTTGTTGGTGCAGAGGTCTTGGAGAGAAAGGTTGGATAGAGAAGAGTACACCCTTTGGAGAAAGTGTTGAGGAATGAGAGAAGCACCATTGGTGTGAAGGAGGAGCCTCCACCAATCCAGACAAGGTGGCTAAATCACAAAACCCTCACTGTGACTCAGGCAGACCATCAAAACCCTCACAAAACCCTTGAAAACCCCAAAATTCACCCTAGGCATAGTACAGCCACTTGGAGGCCTAAAACCTAAGAAATCCTTGAGCATTTGCCAATTGAATGGTAGCCCATTTTGGGATTTTAGGTGGTTTGTGCATCATTTGCAAGAGAGAGCCCTAAAAGTCTGGGTAGGAGGCCTAATAGGGGCTCTTCCTTGTAGCCCTATTTTGTAGGAAATGAGCAAAATGGTGGAATTGGTAGAGGGGATGAAGGTTGCAACTTCTTGGGGACACATGAATGGATGGAAATACCATGAATCAGACCTGATATAACCTTGCTAAGACCTAGGAAGGTGTGGAGTAAGCCAAGCTCTTATTAGCCATAGTAAGGGGTTTTGAGTCTCATGAGTAGGTGAGACCTTATGAGCAGTATTGCAACTCATTGGTGGGTGGATTGGGCAAGGTCAGGGGATTCCTCAATTCAAGGAAGTCCTAGAGACCCTAGGGTATGAAGAGAACACCAGGTTATCCAATGGAAGGATCCAAGAGCATAGACTAGGCTAGTCTATCCCATACATCATCCCATCATAGAGGCCCGAGCTAAGTTTAAAGAAAGAAAGGCTGAATCCTCTAGTGCACCAACCCGTATCAGCACCAGTAGACAAAAAAGAAGCATATCTTCTAAGGTGAAACCTTTTAAGATTCAATTCAAAAGAAAAGGGAAAGAAATCAAGCCCCCTACACCTAAAGCACTAGTAGTCACTAGTAAGAGGAATAAGGAGAAAGCAAAGAGAGCTACAGATGAAGAAGAAATAGAGTTTGATGGAGAGAAGAAAACTCTTAGAGATAGTGGTAAAAAGTCTAAGGTTGTTGGAGCATCTTCAGTCAAATCTGTTAAGAAACCAGTAACTAAACTTACTCCCTTTGAAACAATATTGTTACACATTAAGGAGTATGGTATTATGGTTGATGTCAAGAAACTTTATGACAAGTTTGGTGAAGATGAACAAAGACAAATAGAAGATGCAGTTGTTCTATCTATGAATAAATATAGTAAAGCCCCGATTGAGTTGCAAGGGAAAATTCCAAATTCTTTGTACAGTAAATTTGAGGCAAGATGGAAAACTACAATTAAGCAAGACAAGGAGATCATTGAATTTGTTCCAGTAAGTTTACAACCAGAAGCGTCAAAGGAGGATTTGCAAAATATTCTTTTGGATTCAAAATCATGTTTTAGATCAAAGAAAAGGCTTACAAGATTGCTTGTTGGAGACTCTCAATCTGTAAAAGATGAGACTATGGAGATTTTAAAGAAGAAGAAGAGGAACTAGAGAGATTAAAGGGAGAAGATCTCCCTGACAATGTAAAGATTGATGATTTTAAACCGGATGAGATTGTTTTTGATACAAGCAATAAGGAAGATCCAATTATTATTCCTAATAAAGAGAATGTATTACCGAGAGATACAACAACTGGTACAGGTGAAGAGAGTACATAAGCATAAAAGAAAGATGAAGAAATGACATATCAACTAATGAATGAGCAAATATAAAATATATAGCCTACTGAGCAACCGAACAAGACGAAAACTCAAGAGCCACCGATGTTTACACAAATAGATGATGTGAAAACCATTGCAACATCGGTAAAGGATAAGGAAAAGGAAGAGGAGAAGGCATAGAAGAAGGAAGAAGAGAAGGTAAAAATAGAGGTTCATGAAGAAAAAGTGACACCTCGGTCACTCACATCTAAGAAAATTATTGATGACGATGAAGAAGATGATACTGTTAGCATACAAGGACCAATTAATATGGACATGCTAAGTCCAATTGAGCTGATGGAGATTGCATCTATCATGAAATCTAGAGCATAGAAGAAAATAATGAAGGCTCAGAGAAAAGAAGCACAAACTATTTAGAGTGTTCTTGAAATTTTGTCTAGTATATTACCAGAGACTGATATAGATAGGCTTTCTACACCGATTGACAAACTGAAACAACTTGTCATAGTAGCAGGTGAACAAATGAAGAGCTTGGAGGAAGTTGCTATTAAAAATGTGGAAAAGGAATATGAGAAAAGAAGAATTGAACAATTGATGAAAGGCATTTGATAAAGACAGGTTAGGTCTTATAGTTAACATGGACCTAATTAAAGAAGCCTTACAAACCGGAGGTAAAATTCTTTCCACTATGGTAAATTTTTCATTGTTTTGTGATGATCTTTCAAGAAGAAGAAATAGGAAGCTCGGTAGGAGCTTAAAGTTGAGTGAATCATTCAATCCCTTGAATGATTCTGCAATCCATTTTGGGAGATTGGTAATAGAACTACAACATAAGCTAAAAGCTTATGAGACAGAACAGGTAAAAAGGGCACAATCATTGCAGGAATTACATACTTTATTGATCCCTAAGATTGAAATTTTCCAGAAAGGAAACTGAAGCAATATTGGCTACACTGGAAATGAGCACTCTTGATGCCATGGAGGAGCTGACATATCAAATCAGGATACATGTTGAGATTACAGAGACACTTTTTGAGACTTCACACAATGATTTGAACATTTTGAAGTCTAATTTTGCAGATGTATTTCATAAGATATCATTGTAAAAACATTTTAAATTCCTATATATATTTGGTAATACAAATTTTGATATATATTGCATTTATCTTTTCATGTATTTGCTGACCTTTGTCATTGTTTTCAAAGGGGGAGTAGTTGTATGAGTGAAAATTTTGTAAAGGGTAGTAGTATATATGTTGTAAATTTTTGTAATAGGATGTAATTGCTAAGGGGGAGTTTTGAGTTTTGAGTCATGATGAGTCATTTTTGTAATGTGACACTTAGACAAAAAATTTCCTTAAGTGTCGTCATCAATGCCAAAGGGGGAGATTGTTGGCTTGATGATGATGATGTGATGTAATAGGTTGATTGATGACTTGTTTTTTGTTTTCATTGATGGAAACCATGTTTTGTTAGTCATCTAAGTCATTTAGTCTAATTGGTAAAGCCTAATCGATAGTGGAGTCAGTTAAATAGTGAACCGGTAATCAAGACAGTCAACCGGTAAACAGAGACAGTGCAATGTTCAAGCGACCGGTATGGAAGATCGACGAAGAGTTAAGTGTTGTAGTTTGGAATGAATGTTCATGACATTGGTAGGAGTCTATGATCAGAATTGTATCAATAGATTCAATGGTATGAGGAAGTTATGATGTTCTCAGCAGTTAGTCAAGAACAATTAACCTGTAGAGTAAAGTTGCTTAGATCGATAAACCGGTAGACCTAAAGTTATATTTTTGTGTTGTCTTATGTTTTTCCAACATAAGGAAAATGTGATGAGGAAGATTGACTAGATTCAATAAACCTAGGAAATTGTTCCAAGGGTTCTTAGCCGACTTAGCAGAGTTGTTTATAAAAAGGTGAATATTGTGTGATGATGTATCAGATTTGAGATTGATAGTATGAATTTGATTTTGTGGTGAAAGGAGAAGATCTATATTGATGTTTAGTCAGTGTTTGAAGAAGAACTGAAGCGAATCAACTACTTGTTTCCTAACAATTGCATTAGTCTAAATCCCTTAACCGGGTAGGTCCTAACATGCCTAAATGTGTAAATCCCTTAACCAGATAGCTCATTAATTTGGGTTTAAATCCTCTAGAAAGGTTACTCCTAATAGGGTAAAGCCCCTAACAAGGCTAAGTTGTAAAATCCCCTCATCGGGTAACTCCTAACAGAGTCTGCTCTTAACCGAGCACCATTGTTATATGAATTTAACCGATCTAATATCATACTATAGTTAGTGGATCTTGTGGGTACTAATTACCATCATGTTTTTTCCCATTTGGGTTTCCACGTGAAAAATCTGTGTTATGAGTTGCATGTCTTATTTAGTGTTAGGTTATGTGGTTATCTTTCTTGCATGCCTATTGATTTTAAAGTTGCTAAGAGGTGTAACTAGATTTATATTGTTTTTTCTTGCACTGATTCACCCCACCCTCTCAATGCCTTACAATTTTATCATAAAACACTTCCAAGTTCATTACAATGAAAATGCAGTCATTTGCACAAATGCACCTTCATGATTGTGAAAGCTTAGTAAAATGATAGTGATCTAGGTCATAAATGGAAGGAACTATGGTGGAGAGAAAGTTCAAGAAGTTATATGTTTGAGAATGAAGGAGACATAATAGTAAAAGAATTTTGATTGTTGACAATCACCAAACAAGGAAAAACAATCTACAATGATAATATATGCATATGGCTAGAGGGATAGAGGTATAAAAAAAATATACTTGAATTAAAAGTCATGAAATAGTATATACCCTGGTGTGACAGTCATATACATAGGCTAATAGAATATCAATTCCACAATATTATGTGTAACAATAGATTAAGAGGTTTCAAGGTCAAACAAAGAATAACCATAGTCTAAAGAGGAAGCTTAGAAGGAGATATGATAGTCATGAACCCATAACAAGTGTGGTCAACAAAGAAGATCCTTTATTATTGTCATCAAGATAACAATACCATGAAGGCATTGTTATATCAAATACATAGCCAAAGACCTTTGAATTCAAAGCATAATATCCCATGAAAAAAGTAGCCAAAGATTGGAGCCTCGGTCAAGGAGATGGAAGTCCTAATCTTATTTTTTTACAATTCCATTACCCTTATAGTGTGTGGAAGTTAATCCAATAAAAAAATAATGTACTTAGAAGGAGGAGTATAGTCAAGAAGTAAGATCATGATAGCACTATGGAACATAATGAGATAGTGGATAGACAAAGATAGAGAAATCACTACTCACCTAATAAAATTTCCATGGAGAATACAAAAGAACTGGGTAAGAAATAACAAAATGCAGTCAAAGGAATGGTATGTTATAGTCAAGGGAGAAGACAAGTCTACTACAACATAAAACCATCCTTGCAATTTCAAATACCAAAAATGCAAAGTCCCGCAAACAATGATAGTTGTAGGGTCTATTAAAATTGTAAATTAAAAAGACCTTAGAAGATAACAAAGGATTTCATGACAAGATAACAAAGAACATATCTCAAGATCAAACCAAAGTATTGATAGTAGGCCTCTCAAGGTATGGAAGTTGATAAAAAATCACAATGTAGTCAAGAGAAAGACAAATATAAAAGGTTGGGAGTGGTTATTTAAGGGATGAGATATATTAAAGCAAGGTCAGGTGTTAATTCAAACTCTTTGAGACATCTTATGCCTAATGAAACCTAAAACAAACTTTAAGTTCAAATAAAGCCTCTAGGATCATGCAATCAGTTGAGATAATCATGAAAATAGAACATAGAAATTGTAGGCTTAAAAGGGGGAGTTTATGAGACAAATACATTAGTTTAGGGTTATTTTAAAACCCCACATGGGTAAAGGTTTAGTTAAGGAGAGTTTTCAGGATATTGTCACTCAACTTTGAGCAATTTTGGCCCCCTTTTTGCATCACCTTTCAACTTGCACAACAAAAGGAGATGATTGAAATGCAAATTCAAGAGAAATAAAGTCTAGTTACAACAACTTGAAGCATATTTCAAGGTCCTCATGCAGATTAGAGGTGGAGTCAATTTCAACTTTCATCTTCCAATTGAAGAAAGAATACTTGTTGTATATAAACAAATCTTGTAATTTATTATGTCTTAGTTCTTTTCCTCTAGCTTTATGCATACAACAAAAAGCATTGGCATTGTAACTCACTTCGAGCAATTATTTTTATTATTTAGAAGCATTTTGCTTTTATATTTTTAGTATTGTATTAGCAACTCCTTTTGATTCAATAAAGAGAAATAGTTTTCTTCTCAATATTTATTTCTAATATGGTGAATGAATGATTTGATGCAATTGTTTTGATTTGTTAATTAATCATTTAATTCTATCTCATTCAAAAAACATTGATGCAAGAACAACATGATTAATGAAGGTCATAGTATGTGTTGTCAAATTTAGTATGTTGAAGTTGTGCAAATCATTGGGTTTCATTCAAGCAATCATTCATTCAAAACATTCTTATGAAATAATTATGTATTGCATGTTCTATATTGAGTTGTGAACAAATAAAAGTCTTTATTGAAGTATATTGTGAGTTAAGATAACAAGTATAGTCATAAATTTCAATGCACCGCCTAGATTCATAGGTTTTCATTACAAGTTGTCTTTCTATCTCTTTTCCTATAAAATCAATAGTTTTAAGAGGTCCATCAAGAGAACCAACCATCTCTAGAGGTTCATCCTCACCATAAGTTACCCACAACTTAAGGATGATCTCATATTTCATAGGATGGCTAAGTTCCAAACTTAGCATGGGTGCATTTTTTTGTGACCACACCAATGCTCTTCGGGAGTAAATACAATAGAAAAGAATTCTAGAGAATATCCAACACATAAAATCTTCTTATAATATATCCAATCTATTATATAAAATACACTAAGAGGATACATATTTATAGAGATCAACACAAGTGGAAAGTGGTCATGGTTTCCAAAACCAACTCCAACAATAAAGAGGTACGTTTTTTCATAAACAACAACTTACTAATCCCATGACACATTACACATAACAACTTCCAAAGAAACAATGTATAACTCATCCATAATGGTCACCTTTCCATATGCTACACCTACCTCACACCACTTGTCAAAAGTGAACTTCACCACAAATACCAATTTCAAATTAATAACTCCCCATGACTCTTCCATTGAACTAGTAACCATCATAGTCATAATAGAAGTTTGACATAGTTCAAACATAGAAACCTATGAAACTAGTCCCCTATATTTAGGACTTCCAAAGTGGGTACAATAAAATAAACATGTTTGGACTCTAAGGTTAAGACACCTTAATCCCAACATTCTCCCTCTATGTTGTAGACCTGTCAGGAGTCAAAACTCTATCATGTACTCAATGCCCCAAGAGCCATAGAGCTAGCACACAATCTAAACTTCTCAATGTTGACTAGCTTCATCAATGCATCTACAACATTCAATAAAGTATCAACTTTCTTCATCTTCATTTTTCCATCTTCCATCATATCACAAACAAAGTGAAACTATACATCAGTTTTCTTTGTTCTGGCATGAAAGTAGGATTCTTCGCTAAAAAAATAGCACTCTAGCTATTATAGTAGATAGTGATATGACCTGTATCAAAACCAATATCATAATATAATCTCTTAATCGAAATGGCTTACTTCCAAGCATGAGTAGTTATCATGCACTCTTCTTCTATAATGGACAAAGTGACTCCAAACTCTCACTTACTCATCCAAATGATAGAAACACAAAACATCATGAAAACATATTAAATGGTGTATCTTCTATTGTCAATGCCACTTGCCCAATTTAAATCCATATATCCATGAATACAAATTGAATTTCAAGGTCTAGTAGGATAACCACGAAAACACAAAGAATATTTGGAAGTACCCCTCAAATAGCTATAGACTATTTTAAACCATATAGGTATTTCTTCAACTTACAAAAAAAGGTTCTTTTTACCTTTTTCAATGAAATTCTCTATTTGTGACATGTAAATATCCTCTTCCAAATCACCGTGAAGGAACATTGTCTTCACATTCATCTACTTGACTTCCAAGTCATAAGTTGCTATAAAGTGATAATAGGAATTGAATGGATGTCATATTAGCTATAGGAGAGAATATTTCACAATAGTCAATTCCGTCCACTTAAGAATACCCCTTTGCAACCAATCATGCCTTGTGCTTCTCAACACTACCATCTAGACCCAATTTCTTCTTGAACACACATTTAGATCTAATAGGTTTCTATCCTTCAAGAAAAGGTACTAGATCCCATGTATCATTATTCTTTAATGAAACCATCTCTTCATTCAAGGCTTCCATCTAGGAATCTACATCACACATACCCATAGCCTCTCTAATAGTCCTAGACTCATCAGTATTAGCAATCAAAACAAATATGGAACCAGAATCCAATAAATAGTATCCAAACCTTTTTTATGAATAACCATATCTATTAGGTTATTTCCTATCATGAGTAGACCTCCTCAATTGCTGAGATTGAGGTTCTTTCTCTTCTTAGAACTTTTAGAGCTACTTGATCTCTCCTCATCATCAGGTCCAATAGGAGTGCATAGTTTAATTATTATTGGAGTATATAGTGTCTGAACTACCTCCTTTTTTTCTATTTCTCTTCCTACTCTGGTTGTAAATCAATAGTGGAAGGTTTCAACTCATGGAATACAAAAATTCTACTATAGATCACATTCTCTACAATTGGACCCTAAATATTGTATCCTTTCACACCAACACTATAGCTGATGAAGATACACTTAACCACCATGTTCTCTAATTTTGATCTTTTCTCATTCGACACATGTACGTATGCCTCACAACCAAATACTTTGAGATGTACAGTGGGGGATTCTTACCAAACCATGCCTCCATGAGTGTCTCTTCAACTAACATCAAAGTTGGCGATATGTTAATCAAAAAACATGAAGTCACTATAGCTTTGAGCCAAAACTTTTTTCAAGCCCAACACCACTCAACATACTCCTATCCCTCTCCATCAAAAATTTTTACATACTCTCCACAACTCCATTTTGTTGTGGGTTGTATAGAGTTTTCTTTTGTCTCTCCATTTCATGGTCCTTACAGAACCTTTCAAATTCTTAAGAAAACTCACCACCATTGTCAATCCTCAAACATTTAATTTTTCTACTAGTCTAGTTTTCAAGAAAGGATTCAAATTTATGAAACCATCTAAAAAGTTTAGATTTTCTTATAAGGAAATACACAAATTTCCTTCTACTATAGTCATCTATGAAAGAGACAAAATACATAGGTCTAGAAGTAGAAGGAACATTAATAGGACCAAACACATCCAAATAAATATAATATAGAACCCTAAATGACTTATGAGAAATGTAACAAAAATAAACAAAATGTTGTTTACCATAAACAAATTTTTCACAAAAGTTGAACTCGAGATTGTTGGTGTAAATTATGTCTCATAATTATACTTTACTTAATTTGACTTAGGATAATGCATCTCATATTAATTTACATATGATACACTTAGGGAAGTGTGCACATAGGGATGATGCATGTGGGAGAAATTCCACCTTTTGTTGTCTTATCTTGGTGTTACATTCCACCTTTGATGGGTGATCCACCTCTTGTGGAATATTTTATTATTTCTCCTACTTACCCTCATCTAGATTTGTTTCTCATTGGGCCACATGTCATGTTCGTGTGCTCACATATCCATATGGTCTTGGCTTTATAAGTGGGCTCATCTTCTTTGTATTGGTTAATCTAGTTCATCATATTTTGCATCTTGATGAGAATACAATTTGTTCTTGTTAAACTATTGTCTCTCTTATTTGTGTTATTCATTGTGCTCTATATCTTGGCAATATTTGACAAATTCTTACAAAGATTACAATCACCAAGGCCTTCAACAAGGCTCTAAGACCCTTTTCAACAATGTGACAAAGTCTCTAATGTCATACATTGTCTTCTCAACTTGGAGCTTTATCTGTTGTAGCGTCGTAAATTGTACGCACTTGCTAGGGTGGTACAATTTCACACCTAGTTTAGCACCCGCCTTGGCGCATTTTGCATTTTGCATTGCATTTCCCCTTTAGCACTTAATTAATTAAATTAATTAGGTCTAAGGTTCTATTTTATCATCTCCCATATCATAAAGTTGGGCCCTTTTCATTAAAGTGTGGCCCTTTCATTTTATTCCTCCAATACATCATTTAATCAAAAACCCTAATTAGGTCCTATTTTGAACTTGGGGGCTTGATTTCGGGGGTCAAAACATCTCGAAATCAGCTGTAACTTCGGGATTCGCTCTAAAATCATCATATCTGACGGCCCTGAAAATTTGGTGAAAAGTTGTCGGGACCATGGTGCCCGGCGTGCACATGGTCCCGGACATTTTTCCCGAAATTTTAGGAGCACGATCCAATCATAAAATAAATCTTAACCCCAAGATATTGGTGGGAGATTCAATATCTAGGTTGGCCAAAAGTTGAAATTAAGACCTAGGGTTTCATATATAAGAGCTCTCTTTCTTCATTTGAAAGGATCAGAATTTTGGTTTTTTCAAGGGCCTTCTATGCAGCAAAAGAGCAGATCTTTGAAGACTTCAACAGCATTCAACATCCATCCATCAAGCATTCATCAATTTCATTCATCCATTTAAGGCTTTGAAGACATTAAAGAGCAATAGGGGATCACCGACTAAAGATTGGCTTGTACCCCTCCCTTGGGGTTGGGTATGATTTCATGTTGTTTTCATGACTTTGCATAAGCCTCATTATATCACTTGTATTCATGCTTTAGATCTCTTTACATCTTGATTTGGAGCATTTACATTATCATTTACAAGCAATTAGGGTTTACTTTCTAGGTTGCTCTAGTTTGCTTACTTGCATTTTAGGATCTTGCACACACACTACTTTTACAATACAACTTGGCTATTCGTGGAGGTGGAAATCACCAAAGCGGGGGTTTGACTAAGGCAAAACCCTATATAGCCGCCCACCATACCTTTTCAGATATAAGTGCAGGTTTCAGAATTCGGACAACGCCGCCAGTTGCAGATCCGGAAGAAGTAGACCGAGATAGAACTTCACACCAAGTTTTAGAGAAAAAGACTAGGACAGGGGCGTGGGCGCCCTGGTCCTTCTATCAGACAGCAATTTTCAGCATTTTTGACAGCTTTTCAGGTTGCAAAACAACAGTTTCCAGAGCAGTTTCAGGAGCAGAATCAGGACAGTGGCGCCCGCACCCCCGTCCCAAACATTTTCACTCATATTTTAACACTGAGTATGCATTTACATTCTTATCTTGTCCTTGTGTTTATAGCTTTCCATTGTTTAAACTCAATCTTGCAATCTTGTTACTAGTTCATACTTGCACTCTAGGGCTAGTAGTTGAACTTGCATCATTTTATCTATCATTTGCAACAAAGGAATAGAAATTCTAATAGGTAGCCCGTGGCTCTCTCTTCCACAAAAAGAAGTAGCCAATTGTGTGATACCTCTAGGCTCTTTCATATTCCACAAGTGTGTGAATGAAAGTGAGATTAGGGCATGTTTGCTTGGTGTCACTTTTTCCCCCACACATTTTGGTGAACCCGACGTGAACTCCAATCTTCTCTAATTCTGATTTATGTTTTCAAATTTGAGTGTTTATGCTATTTCAAATTCAAATTTGTATTTACAAGTTTTAATTTCTTGCAAGATTCAAAAATTTAGAGGAAATTTTTGCTAAAACCCTAATTTTGTTGAACTTGTGGATAGCTTAATTGGGATCAATAATTTCAAATCTGATTTAGGAACTCATTTGAATCATAAATTTCATTTTCTAAATCTACATTCTAAGTGCTTGCATTGGTTAAAATTAAACATTCCCTTCTATTTTGCATGTGTTATCATTTGAAAGAGGAAAATTGTTGTCATGATGCATTCATTTCATAGATGTGATAATGGGTTAGCTTCCCTTGTTTCAATTTTTCCTTCTCCTAAAGAACCTCCCCCCATCTATAACAACATTTTAGTGCCTAAAAGAGTTGCTACCAATCCCTTTGAGACTCTCCCGTGCTCTAAGGATGAAGACTTTAAGAGTGATCTTGACAGTTCTCCTAAAATGTGCCCTTCCTATTTAGCTATCCTAGAGGAAGAGAATGATATCATAAACACCTTTCTTAATGTTACTTCACCTTCCCTACATGATGCCTCTCTAAGTGAAAGTGCATTGATGGACATTGACTTATTTTCTCCTAAAGTTGGTCCTTCCAATGGGGGCATGTTAGTGCAACAGGAGGTTATGAACACTTCTTTCAAAGATCTCCTTCCTAAGCATGAATCTTTGGAGAAATATGTTCATGTTCCTCCTAAAAAACACTCCCTTCATGAGGATCCTTTTGTGCAAGAATATGACATTATCCCTACATTTCCTAGTGATGGCATTTCCTTTTCCAACAAAATTCCAACTAGAGATGATGAATTAATGATAAATGCTTACCCTTCTCCTAAAGTTTGTCTTACCCATAAGCATCCCTTAGAGAAAGAAGATGAAATAATAAGCAATTTCCTTAATTCTCTCTCCCCTAAAGATCATATTGAATATATTTTGAGGAAAGAGGATGAGTTTAACACATCTATTGATGCCCTCCCTCCTAAGGATGAGGAATTAATAAACAATGTTATCTCCTCTCCCGAAATTGACAATACTTCAAACATTCCTTTCAACAACCTCACTTTTTGGGATGAACCATTAGAAGAGGGTGTAGATTATTCTCTTCCCCATGAGAGAACCCTAGCCAAAGGGGATGAAATCAAGATTGAAAAATCCCTTCATAGTTTCTCACCTTCCTTGAATCTCAATTATTCTCCCTCTCCTCAACTTGGTTCTACTCGTAAGGAAACCCTAGTTCAAAACAAGATGGTTAACATCTCTTTCAAAGATCTCCCTCTCAAAAGTGAGACTTTAGAGAGTAATGTTGATCCTTCTCCTAGAGAGTTTATTCCCCATGTAGATCCTTTGATGATAGAGGATGATATGACCTTTCCTAGTACTACTCTTCCTACTAGAACATCAATGCCTACCCCTTGTCTCTCTCCTAAAATTGATTTAATCTGCGATAAGATTTTAGTTCAAGAGAAGACTATCAATAATTCTTCCCACACTTTTGTTCATTCCTCTAAACCATCCTCAATCAATTTGATACATGTGAATGAAACACCTAACAAACCTCTCTTCACTGTCCAAGGTACTTGTCCTTCTCAAAATTCTCAACCTTTAAATAAGCCTATCTTAGTGGTTCAAGGTGGTCATGCTAATGATTCTTTTTGCACTCCTAAGAAACCTGTTATTACTGTGCAAGGAGGTTATTCTACTAAGAGCCCTTATGAGTATGCTAAGCAACTGACTAGAGAGAGTTATAATGCGGTTGCTCATACCTATAACACAAGAAACAATAGGCAACCTAATCCTCCTCCAGTTATCCCAACTTCACTTCCTCCTTCCCAACCTATTCTTCCTCAAGCTCCTCGTATTTCACAAGTTCTTGGTAAGGAATATGTTCTTATTGAACAACTTAAAGCTACCCCTGCTAAGATATCCCTTTGGGATTTGATCCAAACTTCTTCCGCTCATCATGGAATGTTACAAGATGCCTTGAAAGATTTGAATGTTCCTCCACCTAATACATCTAGTAATATAGTGTCTTTGGTTAACTCCGTGATGAATCCTAAAGCTCAAATTGTGTTTACTCAAGATGAGTTGCCTACTAGTGAAATTCAACATCAATATGATCCCTTGATGATTGTGGTTATCATAAATGACACTGCTATAAGACGAACACTGGTAGATAATGGTTCTAGCCTTAATGTGTGTAGCATTAATCTATTGCATAAGATGAATGTGGATACATCCCTTATTGAGCCTGACTCTCCTCCCATTCGAGGCTTTGATAATGTGGCTAAGTCTTCATTAGGTATTATCACCTTACCCATCATAGTGGGACCTGTTACTTTGCCTACCCCTATTCATGTTATGTCGGGAAATCTAACATACAATTTGTTATTAGGGAGACCTTGGATTCACAGTATGCAAGTTGTCCCCTCTACATTGCATAGACAAGTTAAATTTATTTATAATAATAAGACATATACCTTGATAGGTGATACTAATTTTCAAGCTTGTTTGCAAACATCTACTTCCAAAGGGAGTTCTTCTAAGCCTTCCTCTTCTAGTGATGACTCGTTAAACAAGATACCTATGGATGAATCATCACCCTTTGATAATCAAAATTCTTTGGATGAGTCTGAAGCTCCTGAAGAAGATTTTTCTCAACTTGAATCTACACATGAAAAGGCTTTTGATCATGAGAAGGTTCTCGCAGAAGATGATTAGGGATCTCTTGATTTCAATCCCACCTTTGTAGGTGAGTATAGGGTTCCTCCTAGTGAGCTTAAAGTTAAAAAGAAGGAAGAAACTAGAGATCAATCAGTCTTACCTGAACCTATGAGCAATAATTTTGTGGCTGCTTCTCAAACTTCTTCTCCTCACACCTCTAATTCTGAAGAATTTGATTCTTTGTCTTATGAAAAACCACCTTTTCTTTCTGAAATGGCTAATCGTTATGGTCGTGGTTTTCATATTTTGGCTAAGAGTGGCTATAGTGGAAATGGTTGTGGCGCAAATGAACAAGGAATTAAAGTTCCTTTAGAACATAACATGCATGAATATTCATTTGGACTTGGATATAATCTTTCTAAGCCCACCAAAGCATCTAAAAGACCATCTCTCAATGTGAATGCTATATTTAGTAGTGATGATGATCTCACTTCAACTAAATCATCTTCTACTTCTATCAACTCTCATTCCCCTCATAAGGAAATCTTGGCGATGAACAAATCTCTTTATGACTCCCCTCAAATTTCTAAATCCACTTATGAATCTTTATCTCCTATTCATCATAAAGTCCTTTCCTCTAGGGATAAGGCTCTAATAAATTACACTCATCCCTCTTCTAAGATTTCTTGTGACTTTTCTTCTTCAATTTTTATCATTTTATACATGTTTTTGATCTCACTTATAGTTGAGCATTTAGCATGTCATATTCAAATACCTCATTCAATCTATCATGTCTTTAAATAACATTAATGGCTATTATGTTGCTCATCATTATGTGACATTGGTAGCTCATTTACTGGGGGCTCATTGTCATTCATGATGGTACAATTTCAAGTGCAATCATATTTTTGAAGCAGCATAATAGCCTAATTTTTCTATGTTATCTCTTGTTCCTATGGGGTAATAGTGTGATCATCTTTGCTTTAGAATTGTCTTTTCCTAGATATGGGAGAAGATGTGTATTCTCTTTCTTATCCTACCCACTTCTTGTGAGGAGCATTTTACATACACTAATGTCTTGCTTGCATGAACTCATGTGAGTATGTAGTACATTTTGCTTATGTCTAAATCTCTCCCTAGAAGATTGTGTAAGTCCTTCTCATTGTCCTTATCCTTAGGAGGCAATGATCTTTCCTTATTTTTATCTAAGGATCCACTTTTTCCTATTTCGTGGATGGTGTGAACTTTATTACTTGATGTTATTCCTTGTATGCATTTGTTGTTGTTTGTTCAAGGATTCTCTCTTACAAGAGGTGTAAGTCCTTGACTACAACCTCTTTTGCACTTGGTAAAATACATCCATAATGAATTCACTCTCCCAATTGGGTTTAAAAGAGCATCATCCTTCATTAAGAATCACTTTCACCTCACAAAAGAAGGAAGTATTGCATTCTTATTCTCTTCTTTGTCTTATTCTAGAAGATGTTATATTTGTCTAAGATAATTCCTCTCGGGGATAGGTGTCTTTTGTACAAAGATCTCTTCTCCTCTAAGGATCTCCTTTACACATACTACAAGATATCCCTTTTCAACTATCTTATCCTTGCTTAAAGAGTGCAAAACTCTTTTGCTTGGATCTATGACATTGTTGCATTTTTGGGGTATCTTCTTTTGTGATTAAGGTAGGTATCCTTGTTCTACTTTGCTTATGACATAAACATTACACTTTTTGAGCAATGGGTCATTCTCGGAACCAGAGCACAGACTCTTAGAGCGAGATGTCTCCATTTTTCTTTTATGCAAGGTGATTATTCTTGGAACCAGAGCACAGACTCTTAGAGCAAGATGTCACGCTTTTGTACTATACATATACAGGTTGTAGCATACTCGGGCATAGACTCCTATGAGGTGCTTCTAACCTCACTTACACACACATGCACAAGGTTGAGTGGAACTAGCGGCATAAGGCTAGACTTTCTCACTCACCTCCCTTACATGGATCACCTAGACAGACTCTAGGGGCTAGTTTTCCATGTCCTTTTTCCCATGGATCACCTAGACAAGATCTAGGGGCGAGAAGTCCATGTTTTCTCTCTCACTATTCTTCTCATGGATCACCAATGTGTGTATTCATGCTTTTTTCCTTTCTTTTCTTCTCTTTGAATTTTGTTTCCATTTACATCCTTCATCTTCTGTTAGAGAACTCTCAAATCACACTCTTTGTTGTGTTGGAATTGAGATTTAGTCCTCTTTCTTACCAAATGATTCTCCATTAGTTTTTGATCTCATATCAAATCTTCTTGTGAGCATTTGTCATCAATATTCTTTAACAATTCGAAGTGGTAAACATGATACCCTATTTCAACTCACTAAAATTAGCAAGCCAAAACAGGGGGGGGCATATAGCTACCCTCGAATTTTCATCACCTTCCTTAGTAAGCATTAGGTGATTTTGTGATCTAACGTGTGTTTTGTAGGGTGTGGTTCCTAACTGTGTACTGCAGATACCGCTGGGGGCTTCGTTCGACAGACTTATGGATATATCCTTTTTCAAATAATGTTTACTTTTCTGTACTTTAGCTTGCATATGCACGTAGTGTTCATATGACCGCTAAAGTGGGGGCTAAATGTAGCGTCGTAAATTGTACGCACTTGCTAGGGTGGTACAATTTCACACCTAGTTTAGCACCCGCCTTGGCGCATTTTGCATTTTGCATTGCATTTCCCCTTTAGCACTTAATTAATTAAATTAATTAGGTCTAAGGTTCTATTTTATCATCTCCCATATCATAAAGTTGGGCCCTTTTCATTAAAGTGTGCCCCTTTCATTTTATTCCTCCAATACATCATTTAATCAAAAACCCTAATTAGGTCCTATTTTGAACTTGGGGGCTTGATTTCGGGGGTCAAAACATCTCGAAATCAGCTGTAACTTCGAGATTCGCTCTAAAATCATCATATCTGACGGCCCTGAAAATTTGGTGAAAAGTTGTCGGGACCATGGCGCCCGGCGTGCACATGGTCCTAGACATTTTTCTCGAAATTTTAGGAGCATGATCCAATCATAAAATAAAGCTTAACCCCAAGATATTGGCGGGAGATTCAATCTCTAGGTCGGCCAAAAGTTGAAAGTAAGACCTAGGGTTTCATATATAAGAGCTCTCTTTCTTCATTTGAAAGGATCAAAATTTTGGTTTTTTCAAGGGCCTTCTATGCAGCGAAAGAGCAGATCTTTGAAGACTTCAACAACATTCAACATCCATCCATCAAGCATTCATCAATTTCATTCATCCATTTAGGGCTTTGAAAACATTGAAGAGCAATAGGGGATCACTGACTAAAGATTGGCTTGTACCCCTCCCTTTGGGTTGGGTATGATTTCATGTTGTTTTCATGACTTTGCATAAGCCTCATTATATCACTTGTATTCATGCTTTAGATCTCTTTACATCTTGATTTGGAGCATTTACATTATCATTTACAAGCAATTAGGGTTTACTTTCTAGGTTGCTCTAGTTTGCTTACTTGCATTTTAGGATCTTGCACACACACTACTTTTACAATACAACTTGGCTATTCGTGGAGGTGGAAATCACCAAAGCGGGGGTTTGACTAAGGCAAAACCCTATATAGCCGCCCACCATACCTTTTTAGATATAAGTGCAGGTTTCGGAATTCGGACGACGCCGCCAGTTGCAGATCTGGAAGAAGCAGATCCAGATAGAACTTCACACAAAGTTTCAGAGCAAAAGACTAGGACAGGGGCTTGGGCGCCCTGGTCCTTCTGTCAGACAACAATTTTCAGCATTTTTGACAGCTTTTCAGGTTGCAAAACAGCAGTTTCCAGAGCAGAATCAGGACAGTGGCGCCCGCGCCCCCGTCCCAAACATTTTCACTCATATTTTAACACCGGGTATGCATTTACATTCTTATCTTGTCCTTGTGTTTATAGATTTCCATTGTTTAAACTCAATCTTGCAATCTTGTTACTAGTTCATACTTGCACTCTAGGGCTAGTAGTTGAACTTGCATCATTTTATCTATCATTTGCAACAAAGGAATAGAAATCCTAATAGGTAGCGTGGCTCTCTCTTCCACAAAAAGAAGTAGCCAATTGTGTGATACCTCTAGGCTCTTTCGTATTCCACAAGTGTGTGAATGAAAGTGAGATTAGGGCATGTTTGCTTGGTGTCACTTTTTCCCCCACACATCTGTAAAGTATCCACTCTCTTAGGTGCCTAGAAAACATGACCATTAGATGTAGAAATAACAATCTTCTTTTCTGCTTGATATAATAGTGGGGATGAAGAATCCAAAGCCCTTGTTTTGGACTTCATAAAAGAACTATCTCACTGAACTATGCATGCATCTAACGTATACAAGGTACCAATCTAAACACCCTTAGTAAGAACCATAGAGGCTCTCATCATCTTGCATCCACCACTCAAGAATATAACCTGGACACCCACATAACTTAATTTGACAACTAAAAGTAGGTTCTATGCCAAACCAGGGATATGCAAGACACCATCAATCCCCTTCACTTTTCCATCAAGGAATTGGATCTTGACTCTTAAATCACCAACAACCTTCAAGTGATATTTATCACCTAGATGCACCATCCCACTAACAAACTCTATATTATGAAAACCAATATCTATGTGAGGTCATGTGGAAAGAGGTACCTAAATCTATCAACCATATATCTTTCAATGCATATGCTTCCAAGGTTGTGACAAAAGCATTTACTTTATCTTGAGAGGAGTTTTCAGAGTAAAAATTAGAGAAATATTTTTTACCTTTTCTTTTCTTCTCCTTCTTGCAATGTTTTTGAAAATGACTAGATTTGTCACTATTTTAACATTTCATCTTGGAATTTTTACTATGAGACTTAGATCTCCCATAGACTTGGATTTACCCTTCTTATCATTCTTCTTTCCTTTCTCCATTGTCCTACCATGAACAATTAGGGCCTCCTTAGCCATCTCAAAGGATTCTCTTTGCATTTATTTAAATAGAAATGAAGCAACCACATCCTCCATCTTAAAAGTGGTTATTGTGCTTCCAATGGCTCTAACAAGGTGATCCCATGAGTCTAGCAAAGAAAATAACATAAGCATACATTTTTATTTATCATCAATCTTGACACCAACAAAATTTAGCTAATAAACCACCATATTAAATGCATTCATGTGATTAGCAATAGATCCTCCTTCTTCCATCCTCAAAAAATACAACTTCTTTCTCAAGAATAACTTATTTACCTAGGATTTCCCCTAATAAATATCACCAAGATTCTTCCAAAGATTAGCTATAGTCTTCTCTTCATAGACATTCTGGAGCACAAAATAAACCAAATATAGTATTATCAAACCCTCGGCTTTCCAATCCATTGTATCACATACATCCTATGTTGTATTTTGGGGTTTCATCAAAGAAATGGCAGCTCACAAATCTCTATCCACTAGCATGTCCTCCATTCTGAGTTTCCTTAACTCAAATATATCATCATTAAACTTCTTCATCTATATTATGCTAGATG